>NC_133816.1:15117862-15382862 GCF_043250625.1 Sebastes fasciatus | reverse complement strand
TAACACGTCAGTGGTAGACGTGAACTGCCCTCGTCACCCTACCCAAAACAAGGCCTACTGGTGAAAGACTCTTTTCAACTGTCAGTTGGATAAAAACTGGCATCAGGGCATCACATCAGACTGAACTCTTTGTCCTGCTCACCTTTGAAAGGGACTATGAAGTCATTTCAGTGTTCAACACCAAGAAGCCCCGTCGTCTCCTGCTGGAATCATCAAAAGTAAGCTCATTTACAATTACGGGCTAATGACCTATTTCATTATTATTGTTTATTGGGTATGGTTTATATTCGGTGTACAAATTGGATTTTATGCTGATGTTGCTGCCAGCTATGTGTATGACTATGTGGCCGTCGTGCCAGGCTATACTATGCTGTTTATGTTTGTCTTGTTGGATCAGAATCAGCATTTATAGGATAGAATAGAGATGGAAAATGAGCAACTATTGTTTTAGAGCAACAAAACTGACACATTAAAAGCTGTTTATAGGGGTATTACTTGAACTCCACCTGGGGACTGTAATAGTAGGAAATGTGCAGATATGGATCCATTATGTGAGTTTTCCACGCAGCACCTTGAGTGACACTCCCAGTTATAGTCTGTTCATTCAAAGATGTGTTGTCTCTGTCTGCTTCTCGTCAACTAATCAGTCTCACCGAGGATAGAAAGAAACCTTGCATGACCTTTCTCTCCCTCTTTTCCTGTCTCACACACACACACACACACACTCCAATCTCCTTTTCATTTCCCATCTCTCTCTCGTCTTTTCTTTCATTGCACATCTGACAGGGCGAAGCTAATTGATGGGCACGCCATTTCTCCGTGCTCCTTCGCAAGCCCTGCGACTCCTTCATTTCACAGTAAGCGGAGCAGACAGGTTGACATTAAGAGCAGGTTTGTTTCATGAGGTGAACGCATGTCTCTCTCTCTCTCTCTCTCTCTCTCTCTCTCTCTCTCTCTCTCTCTCTCTCTCTCTCTCTCTCTCTCTCTCTCTCTCTCTCTCTCTCTCTTGTTTCTGCTTTGATGAGGCCTCGCAGAGTCAGACTTTGATGTCGTGTCATTAATGAACCTCTTAAAAGACTTTGTGCTTCATGGGAAAGTGACTGGGGCAACGTGGTAGTTCCGAGAGTTACAAGCAGCTTTTTCGTCGGCACCATTTGATAGAAACTCCTTTCGCACTGATGTTACAGTTATTATTTTGAGTGTATAAGTTAATTATATTAGTTTGTAATGATTTTTGTATAGGCTTTTGTAGCTCAGTAGAAATATTAAAGGTCCCATATCGTGTTCATTTTCAGGTTCATACTTGTATTTTGTGTTTCTACTAGAACATGTTTACATGCTTTAATGTTAAAAAAATAATTTATTTTCCTCATACTGTCGACCTGAATATACCTGTATTTACCCTCTGTCTGAAATGCTCCGTTTTAGCGCATTTTGACGGAATTGCAACAGAATTGCGTTGCTAGGCAACAGCTTGGGTCCATGTGTACTTCTTGTCAGCTGATGACATTCACATTCACTGCAACCAGGAATAAACTGGGACACATTTAGAATGTTTTACGTTTAAAATTGTGTCAAGGATCTAAATATTGTATATTTGTGACATCACGAATGGGCAGAAATCCTAACGGCTTGTTTCAAATGCAGAGTTTCTGAATACGGGCTTTGTGAATTTCCCTGTGGATTGAGTGTTTCGATACTTTCACAGTATTTATATAGGATTTAAGCCTGCTTTATAATAAAACAAACATGAAAATCTCACTTTTTTATAATATGGGGCCTTTAAATCTAAAAACTGCACTTTCCCTCGTGATATCTTACTTGAAATGAGGAATATGTTTGAAAACGCTGCTGTATAAGGTCTTATCCCCATTGACCCTATCCTTATTTCAGCCCCTTTCCCATGTTCTTTTCCCCTCAAGTTTGAGTTTGGTGACACATGATGTGTGTTTGTTGGGTGCTTATCTGGGTTAAGGATTTAGTCCTTATGAATAGTCATTGTGAGCACTCAGCCTTGGGGATGGAGCGGGCGGCAGAAAAGAGCTGTCTGTTGTTTACCAGAGACTCTGGAACAACTTGCCTCTAAACCTGGTGTCATATTAAAGGGGCATAAACACCGACGGAGAGGGGTAACACTAGTGCACAGAGGAAAATAAACCTGCACGTCAAAGCCGGCTTGTAATGGAAGAAAGGTCGTGAGCGGGTGGGTGGATACAGACTGTTTGAAAGTTGTTGTTATTTTTCTTTTTCAAGCAAACTAGAAGACAACTCAAGGTTGTTCAATTATTCATGTTCGGGGATCTTTCCCTGAGCCCTTTCCCTTCTCATCCAACGAAACTAACAAGACCTTCACAGTTTTACCAAGAGGATGTTTGTTTTCATGGATATGAATCAGAGCAGGAAGATCGCTCACTAGGGGTCGGATGATGGGCATGGTGTGCAGACCACCAGCAGGGGGCATTCAAACACATGTTTTGATGAATGGACCTGGAGTGGTTTAGCTGATATGAGACATGGATGGAGGAATATGTGCAATAAACAACAGAGCCCAGACAGGGGGGTGGATGCATATTAAGTGGGGGGTCTGGGGGTCGGTAATTTCCTGTATTCTGGTGAATTTCTGCCTTTTCTGCATCAAGTTATGGTGGAAATGTCTTTAATTTATGTAAAGGAAAACAGAATTCAGCTGCCAGGTGACAATTATGACAAAATATAAAGGAATATAATGCAGTAAAGCTCTCAGTCATTCTGTATTGCTTTTAAATATTTATTCTCCTGTAGATAAACTTTTCGAATTTAATGTTAGGCCTTTATAATAAATGTCTATGGTAATAACGACTTAACCCAACGTTCTCTGTCAGAACATTCAGCTATAGTTTATCTGCCAATTTACTTTTTTTTAATCTGCACGATCATGAAATTCACTTCTTTACTGGCGGACTACCAACATTAAAGGTGCATGCATGCTGCCAACTACTGTACCGGAGTGTAACATCATGACATTATAGAGAAAACTGCAATTAAATCGATTTAAATGAAGCCCTTTGAACCTGTTATTGTTTGTTCCCTGTCTCTAGCAGACAAGTTTGCAAAATCTAAAAATGATTACGGAAAATGATAATAATAGGCCTCATAATTAACCCTAAGAGACCCCCGTTTTTGTCTTTTTTAGGAGGGTACAGGAGGTCTTTAGGGGGAGATAGCAGGGTAACAGTAGATGTTACATAGAAGTGGTGTTCATCATCTGAAAGCTGCAGGAACTGAAGATTAATTTGAGATGCAGCTCAGCACTATGTAAAATTGTTCTAGTCATAAATCAGAAATAAACATGAATTAATTAATTAAAATAAATTGTGAGAGTGTATAAGGGCTTAGAACATGATGGAAGTATATGATGGCCATTCCCATGCTCTATTATGTCTCATAAGTCGTTGCAGCAATTTTGGGGTTGCAAAAATCTGCATGGTTGGTGTAATCCCATCGCAAGATGTTCTCTAGTATATATTATTTATTTATGTACGCCTTTCATTGTGTAGTGTGAGGTAAATCAAAAAGGAACAAGCTTTGTATTCTTGTCATGGAATTTTGTATTGTTTGTGTTTCAGAAAGATAATTGAGGTTGTCCTTTTTGTCTTTTATACAAAATAAGTGAAGCAACAATGATGATAAAAAATCATTCAAGGACACCTCTGTATTGAAAACCACATAAACTGCATGGCTTTACACAGTCAATTATTTTTTCAACAATTTTTCCAAATAAAGAGATTAATTGTGTAGTTGCTCTTGTCTTTTCTGTTCTCTCCTCTCCTCTCCCCCGTCTTCCTTTTTTATTTAAAACTTGACACCTGACTGGATGAGGCATGAGGCATTTTTTCTTGGCCTATATATTTTGTATTGCTTTTATAAGGTAGGCTGTAATATTAAAATGCATTTTGATTATCTCCATAGTCTATACTTCTACATATTTCTGTATCATGATGTGGTTGAATATTATTTCTGGCTTACATGAAGTAATGTTTTTTTTGTTTTTTTAAGATTATGTTTTTGGCTTTTGCCTTAGTAATTGTTTTACATATTCATAATAAGTTTGTTTTGGATTTTTAGTCACCAAATTGGAGTCACATCCATATTGCAATGAATTGTATATAAATCAGTGAAGTCTGCGAGTGTGGTGACGTCCAGACATTTGGAGTCATCCAAGTGGAAAACACAATGGAAAAACATTGGGGCACAGCCATCGCTGTGACAAATTCTACTTTGATCAGACAGCAAGAAGAAAAAAAGAATAATATGATGCTGCAAGTCTTTTTTTGAAGCTTCAGTTTTATTTCCAAACTCTGCCCCATTTGTAAAATTAATCAGGGGCGATCAGTTGGACATTAAAATTAGGCTTAATCTGTCCATCTTAATGACACTTTGTCACTTCTAACCCTCCAATCTCTTCCTAGACACACTAATATACCAATCTAAAAGAAAATAAATCACAATAAATCCTCATCAAACTCCTACTAATCATACATTCAGACAAAAAGATGAACATACATCTACTTCTATATTCTCATAGATGGGTTAAAGCAACCAACGCTAGCAGCCATAACTCTGATTAGCCCATCATCCTTGAAGGTTTATTGTAGGTTAGTGTGATTGCGCTGAGAATTAAAGGCCGACCATGACGCAGCTCTGCACATCGCTCACCAGACATCAGCCTCGTCGCCCGCCTCGGAACACAACACTGAACCCCACAAAAAGGATTAGCAAACCCCATCCACAGTCATATCTGCTTAGGAATTGAATTTATTTATGCTGGCACATGTAAATCACAAAAAAAACAAAAAAATGATTAGCTGCAATAGATACAAAATGTTCCCTGTAACTTCTAGGCCATTGATTTAATCATTCAATTCACCTCTTAAGTTAAAATGTATACATTTGGACTATAAACCACAGTTGTAATTTAATTCTATAAGCATGGATGCTGCTCTCCACCAATATGCGAGCGCCTTAATAGGCTTTACCGGTGCAAGAAAATCCATCACTGTTTTATCACAATTTTATGCCGTATAAAATGCATTCATCAGCTTCAATGCATACGTATTTGTGTATTCAACATAGGTAGGTACAGAGCAGACTGTACGTGTTGCTATGCGTGGAGTCGTGAACATGAAAATACTAATACATTTGCACAAGCAAGCGCGCCTGCAGTAGTTGTTTGTTCATGCACTAGTGGCACCGAGGGACATCGAGGCATTGAAATATCCTTGTTTTTTTTCCCACTTTGAGTGTGTATCCAGCAGCCAGGGTGAGTTATCAACCTTGCTGCTTTTAATCTGGGATGACAGAGCATGACTGCAGGGGCACGGGGACCTGTCTGTAACGGAGGGGGGCGAGGAGGGGACAGCTCCCGCGTGGTTCCTAATAGATGGTCACACCTTTTAGACCATGCAAGAGGAGATATGAAATATTTGAGTGGGCGAGCGCTGGTGTCTGTGTGTGTGGTTAAAGGTGTGTGTATGTGTGTGTGTATAAGTGCTTTAAGGATCCTGAACCGAGGTAATCACCCCTCAGGGGTTCAGTGAGGTCGATCATTGGCTGCCTCATTATAGGGGTGGAACATCCCATTAAACCGTGTTTGAAGTATATGCCTTGTATTGGATCAAGGTGTGTGGTTATGCATAGGGCCTAGAAATGATTTTGACTTTAAATATGTATTTTAATAAAATACTTTTCACTTGTAGCGACACAGAGAATTACCGCTCGACTCTGCAGTTCAGCTTCGTGTTGTCTTCCAGCTCATTGTTTGTTTTCAAGGCCCACGACATCCCGTTTGGTTCACTCCCGCTGCTCTCATTAACCTTGTTTCCAGCAGCAGCAGGCAGCTGTTTTCTACAAAAAAAGCTCTGATAAACACTGACACAGTAACTATCAGTGTATTAGCAAGAAAAAATTGCCTATTCACACTTCCAGCAGACATGAAGCACATTAACATTAGCATTAATTTGGAGTTTGTTTCTGGCCACCTGATGAATATTATAGTGTAAAGTGGGTTTATCAAAGTTTTTGTGCTGAACACAAGCAGGCAAGGAAACCAAAACGATGAGCTAAAAGAGGCTAAAAAGCTCCATAGAGCTGTGGGGAACTGCAGAGTTGCTGATAGGTTCATGTTTTACCAACACGTTCCCACTCCCAACTCATCAAATACGGCAGCTTGGTCCAGAGGCCCTATAGGCTTCAAACTATGACGTCAGTTTTACACGTTTCAATTTACGTCTTTACTGCTTGGTTAGGTTTAGGAAACAATTGTGGTTTAGGTTAAAAAAAAATTAATAAATAAAATAATAAATATATATATATATATATATATATATATATATATATATATATATATATATATATATATATATTTATTATTTTTATATATATATATATATATTTATTTATTTATATATATATTTATTTATTTATTTATATATATATATATTTATATTTATTTATATATGTTTGTTATGTACGTGATATAATAAAGTTACGTGGACTTTATCGCTCTTTATACTATTTCAATCAGGAGAGAACCCACGTCGAATTAACAATAATTTATTACGTGGTGCATGATAAGAATAGTGCAAAGTCTTTGGCGATTAGACTCCATCGTGACGTAGTATATCAAAGCGGGTAGTGATGCCGTGATGAGATTAGGTATATTCCCCCCTGGAGTCTCTCCTCGGTTCGCACTGAAATGACAACAGAAAGCAGCAGAGAGGAGAACAGTTTTAAAAATTCGATTGCAACGATATGATTGGCTCAGGAAGCGTGTGGCATAATCAGTTTGGTTATCTAAGAGTGAAACACCCACAGTCAGCAGATAGGGTATAGGAGCCAGTATGGAGAGAGCGAGAGAGACACAGAAAGGTTGTGAATGAATGAGACTGTGAGGAAGGTCTTCCTGACTGAACGTCCACATAAGCTTCATATAATGGGACAATTCTATTGTAAAAAGCTGCAAAGTCAGAGACCCATTTCAGAGTGCATCCCCACAGCATGACCTCTTAGCAAACTAAATTCAGTAAATATTTCATGGCCCTCATTGAGGGGGTGCCGGTGGCATCGTCCCGTTTGTGTGTGATCGCAGATGAGAAGTGTGGATGAATAAAAGCTCGCCCCATCATCTGAACGTAGAGACAGCTCAGGGGGAGGCAATCCTTGGGACGGCGGGAGTCCAGCTTGTTAGCGTGCTGCTGAGCGGCTGCAGAACGGAGCTTTGTTCGTCATGAAGTTTTCATGGATAATTGGATGTTATGAAGATTAATGCGCGTTAGTTTTACCAGAGCCGCGGGGAGAACCGCAAAGGACTTTGGCTCTCAACAGCTGTCTCTGGCCTCTGTAGTGGGGATAGTTGTGATATGATCTCTTGATGCTGATTGATTACCTCATTGATGAATTTCTTTCACTCACATCTCACCCATTGCACCGATGGCTCAGTACAATATGTACCAAAACTGTGCTCTTACATAACCCTGGGTTGATCTGCAGTTTAATATCATTTAATACAAATTATTCCAATTAGAGAATGCAGAACGGTGACAGTAAATCTATGTTTCACTCATTACTATTATTTCCCCATGTACACTGTAGACTGTAATACTCAATAACGAGTCAACCACAACTCCTCTGGGTAAAATCAAATCCACTGCAGACAACATCTCTAGTGTGTCTTTTTTTCAGACTCTTACAACGTAAATGTTTTAGAGTTCAGGAGCGTCACACAGAACATATTAGACAGGAGGTTAAAATAGTACTACTTTTGCATTCTTTTTCAAAACAACCCCCCCTCCCCACACACACATTTCCACTGTGGTATGAAATATTTAAATGCAAGCTCCAGTTTAAAAGGTGCAATTACAGGCAGTGTGCTTGCTGGCAGTAGAGGTCATGGAGGGTTCACGCTCTGCCATCATCTGCCCTCCCCTCACTTGTGCATGAAAACTCAAGATTTAAGGCAGAGAATAGACCCTATTTTCAAGATCGTAAGTTAATTTGAAGTCCTGCCAGATCAATCAGACAAATAGGGCTCTCTTCTGATCTGTGAGTTCTTTAGGCATCACATATACAGTTTTGATACATAATCTAAATGTTGACTGAAGTATTCAACGTTTTCCACGCACATTCATTATTTACGGTGCTGTCTGTTGAATTATTTTGTTTAAATGACTAAATAAGTAAAAAAAATTACTAATAAGAAATCATTTGAAGCATGCTGGATGCTGTGCCCTTTCCTTGCTGTCTCACATTACCCAGTTGTGCTTCTTTGACTTTAGTCTGCTGGGGTTTATCTCTACCAAAATTACAGTATTTTTTGTTTCTAAACTTTAAAACATTTGTGGATTTTCAAGGAAACTATAAAAGAGTTAGAGAAGGGATGCAACATGTAGGCCTTACACAAAATCACTATGACAGCGTGACAGTGTGTTCTTATGTTCTGTCCTCTTCCTCTCGCTTTTCTGGAGCACTGATGCACCATCTGCCCCCAAACCATCAAATATTCAAACTGACTCTGCTCTTCTTCTGCCACTCTGGACACCTGAGTGCACTGATCTGAGACCAGCTGAGCCAACAAACATTGCTCTCTCCATTTATTCCCAACCGGCAGCAACAACAGAAGGACTCTGCGGTGTAAATAATTAACAAAGATCACCTTTTCAACACTGATCCTGCTCATAGTCACTAAGAGACATTCTGTCTTTAAGGAGAGGTTGTGCTGAAATAATAATGCCCAACTCGGTTTCCTACAGATTATGTTAACCCCTAAGAGACCCGCGGGATCGCGATCCTGTTAAAACTTCTCATGACACATTTTCTGCAGGAGGTTTAAATTTCATCAAAACATGATGGTATGATTTTGTTTAGGCAACCTGAAGGTCTACTTACAATGGATTGCATTAGTGACACGTTTTCATGCTGAGAATCAAAAGAATTAAATCTCCATACTAACTTCTTAATCCTGTCATGCCATAAATTATTTTGAGTTTTGTATTTGTACTTAAAGGTTCCCATGAAATGATTTTTGGGCCACTTGGGGGCAGTGCAAGTGTGCCTTAAACGTAATGCCGATGACATAAAAAATGTGATATGGCTAACATGTTAGCAAACAGTTGCCTTTTTAAACCTACAGCAGACATACAGCAGAACACAGTTTGAGCTGCACTCATGGTTGGGTTCAACGCACATCGCAGTGCACTGCGCCCAAAGTTCAACCACGTGGAAGCCATTGGAAAAAAATGGGTTTCAGAGCACAGTTGTGGTCTCCCACTGTGAATTGCAACTGTCTTACCGTCACAGCTCTTTTTAGCTCTGTTTTGGTCTCCACCAACACCTAAGAAAAAAATGTGGCTCCACTAAATGCTCCAGCTGATCATTGTAAGAATAAATTGCATTCAATGTGATTCTATTTTGTAAAACAATTAAACATGAAAAACGTGTCACATGACATTGATAAAACCTACAAGATACAATTTAAAGACACTTACCAAACCCCAGAAACAGGGCCGGGTTAACTGGCTAGTGTGCCCGAGGTATAGTGGAGTAATGTCTACCTGAGCAGAGAATGAAGTCTCTCTCCCTCTGTGTGTGTTGTAATCAGAGCTTCTCTGTACTTTGTTGACATAGCCGGGCCAGCCATGTGTGCTTCTGATGCATGTCCACTGGCTAGCTCATGCATTGCTCTCATACTGCGGTTACAGCTGATAGCCGTTAGGGTTGTTAGCACTGTTAACTGCGAGCAGCCGGTTCAGCCATCGCCATGTTGAGAAAAAAAAATGGTTTATATTAATCGAATTAACATCATGAATATTACATATTTAATGCAGTTCAGCTGCATGATGATATTTTCAACATATTTGTTTGTTTCGGGGCAGGAAATGTTGAAAAATTGTGATCATTGACATTTGACCCCTGCCAATCCCGACCCACCAAGTCATGGATTAATCCAGCCTCTAGCTATAATTGGATAGGAGGACAGACACAGAGGAGAGCTATTACTTAATGGGATCAAATGTGAACTATGACCTCTTGGCCAGCTGGCCACCAACACGCAGCCAGTGAGGCCATGAGGAGGATGAGTGGACTGATATCATGCAAATATGGCTTGGCAGTGTCTTTTTGCCGAATGGTTCCAACTACTTTAGGTCATCTGATTGTTTTTATCTTTTAAATTGGGAGCATAGATCAAATGAAAAAAATAATATATTGGAAAGCTGAAACAAAAACAAACCAGAGAGAGAGATTAGGGCCAACCGTCTCTAAGCTGATTGATTGGAGACAATTTGGATTTGTCCTCGGAGCCTGTGATGTCTTAGTCTTGAGTCATTGTTTCACCTGCTCAAATGTAGTTAGTAGATGTGGACTAAAAGCTTCAACAAATTACACTTCACTGACTGGCTCTCCTGGATCTGTAGAGCTGTTTCTTAATGTCCTTGGGGATTCAAACTGAAACACAAAAGATCACGGGGTTAAACATTGTCCCATTTTGGGTTGATACAACACAGATGCAGTATACTGAATTATTTATCTTGTACCATTTTAACCCCGTTGGGTTATTTATTTGAACAACAAGCTCAAATTTGACCTTATAACTGTCACATTTTTTGTCAGTCCTAGAAAGCGATGTGCATATGACATTTAAAACTGCAAAGAATACAGATATGATTATCATACAGTAAAATTAGTGACATTAAAAAGAGCTACATTAGATTATAACAGTTCCATATTTTAGTTTGGGTAAACAGTAATACACACTAACACTGGGCCAAAACAACCCCTTCGCTTGGGAGTATTTCCATGGGTTTGATAGAGTTTTATTAATCCTTTCGAGTTCTTACTTTAAATGCAACTTGATGGATGGAAGATAATATTTTAAAGGGACTGTTTGTAACTTTTTTACACGTATAAATCTACCGGGTCGGGATCCCATGCGCCGGTCGCATATGCGCGCTCGCGTGTGGCTACGCTGTTCAGACCGCCTGCTTGCCTTCACTCACACACCGCGCGCGTTCTCGCTGTCTCGCTGTCTCGCTGTCTCGCTCCACCTCACGTGCGTGCGCGCACACTACACAATGCAGAAGACTTCGTAGCTCTGAGAATATCTAGTGAATGTACAGTGGACGTTTGTGCAGAAATAACTGCTGCAGCTCCTCCAGACCAACAGAGGTTTCCCGTCTCTTGTGAAGTGGTGGGGGCTCCGCAGCGAGAAACGTTATCGTCTCCGACCGGGTGCCGGTGTCTCCCTGCGGCCGCAGTCGGAGACGATAATGTTTCTCGGGGCTGAAGCAGGAAAAGCCAACACTAGGATCAGCAGTGATTCATGGAGAGACCTTCGCCTGGTCAGCTAACATTACTGCCAAGCAGGTGAAATATAGAGTGATATTGTGGTTTTAGCTGACTTGTGTCGCCTCACTGTTTTGAGCGATGCTCGTTCATGTCTATTTAGAGCGAGCCCGACGCTGACTTTCGTTGACTTAACGGCCACAGGTGTCGCTGTTAACAAGCATTTCTGAAAGTTACAAACAGTCCCTTTAAGCAAGGGAACCCAAATTGGATAAATTTAGATGCAGATAATTTTGGTGAACTGTAAAATACAACAGATAATAGTAATAATAATAATAATAATAATAATGCACAGTGTTTTAACCTAAAACCGACTTGAAATAGGCTTCGTCATATGTCAAATTTATAATGTGAATTCCTCATGTGGGGACTCCTTTTTTTATTTTAATTTTTTGTATTTAAGTTTAAAGGAATACATACACATACTTGTAAAGGGACATGCAGACAGCAACAACAACATATATATAAAAAAAAACAAATGAGAAATATAAGAAGAAAAAAAAGTACTACCCGTTGTAATAGTGCAGTGTCAAGAGATAAGTTCATATTCATATACATACATACATATATGATTCATAACATCATGTGTGGACTCTTGATGAAAGCTGACTGAGTTGAGTCTCAGAGGTGCTGCAGCTGTTGGACAGCAGATGGCACCACTGCGCCGTCCTGTGGCTCCAGCTTGGCACAGAGACGCGTCCACGTTGTTCCTCCCTCTCTCTCTTTCTCTCTCGGCGTTACAGTATACCTATCTATCTTCCACGAGCATCAGCAGTCTCTCCATCAGTCCTCCGCGGTACTGAGCGCAGTTTAAAACATGGCATCTCTGCTGCGCCCCGAACAGCCGGTCGTCTCCTCCACCGCTGCTGCTGCGCGTCTCTGCGTCTTTCTGTTGATCTTCTCGGCCTGGATGTCCGTGCCGGGACCGGTGAGCTGTGACAGCACCGGGGCTGTGAACCGGAGGGAGGACCGCGCGTTTGATAGGAGCTCACCCCGCTTCAGGAGAGCGCTGTCCCGGGAAAAACAGATGCCCCTGATCAGCAGCTCGTTCGTACTCAAAGGGGATGCGACGCACAACCAGGCGATGGTCCACTGGACAGGAGAGAACAGCAGCGTGAGTAGCACTATATCCACCTAATGGTTCATGCACCATCACCATCACACCTCTCTTTGTCAGCCCTCCACCCTCCCATCACTCCAGCCTCATGCACAAGTTATTGTTCTTGCAGGAGGCTGCAGACACACAGTGCGCGTCTGTCATGCGTCACGGTGTGGTTTTTACGCATCCAGGTGTTTCCAGCTGGTGCCATGTTGTCTGGCATCATGCTTTGTTGAATAATCAGGACTTTTTCAGAAACGTTTTTATGTCAGGAAACCCCACAAAGACATGTATAAGCTATACACTCTGTCGACTTCCATTACATCACATGGTGGCCCAGGGTCCGGAGCATCTTGTAATGGTACATGTCCACAGGCTTCGTGCTTTCCATGCTTCCCATTCATTGTCTATGTAAGCAGCCGCACAATGCATTCTGGTAGCGTGGCGTCGCGATTCGAGAAACGGAGCGTCACGACGCCCGCTCGTCTTTTGCATAAAGTTGAGTTCTAGTCTACTTTATGCAAATCACTCAACTGCGTGGCTTATTTCTCGCCTCAAATGTTTTCAGAAACACATTTTGGTGAACTATTTTTGTGAAATAAGAGAAGAAAGTTTCCAAACGAGCCTCCATACTGGTTCCGGTTTGAAAGCTGGGAGCAGCAGCCAACGGCGGGAAAGCGTTCGTCCAATCAGTCGGGGACAGCCTGTGTCTAGTGGCAGCCCACCAAGCGTCCGATGCTTGGAAGCGGCGCGTCCCCTCGCGATAAAAATGCCCCTGTGGACACGTACCATAATTGTCCCGTCCCGTCACGATCCGCTGGTTCATGCACCATCCCCATCCCCATCATATACCGCTCTTTGTCACTACACCTCCACCCTTCCATCACTCCACCCACATAGCAACACATCACAAGTTATTGTTCTAGCAGGAGGCTGCAGACGCACACTGCGCGTCTGTCATGCGCCACGGTGTGGTTCTTTACGCATCCAGGTGGTCCAAGCTGGATGCGTGGTGCCTTGTTTTCATGCATCATGCTTTGTTGAAGGATCAGGACGTTTCAGAACGTTTTCATGTCAGGAAACCCCACAAAGACATAGGCTACACTCTGTCGACTTCCATTACATCACATGGTGGCCCAGGGTCACGAGCATCTTTGTAACTGTCTGAGCAGCGCAGGGAAAAGCAGAGTGAAACATACTATTACCTATGTCCTTTTGATTGAACTTTTAAGCTTATAATTATTAATATTCTAATAAAATTTGAATATATTTGACTAATTTTCCAATTAGTGATCCTTTCGAGTTCTTACTTTACATGTAACATGATGGATGGAAGATAATATTTAAGCAAGGGAGCCCAAATTGGGTAAATTTAGATGCAGATAATTTTGGTGAACTGTAAAAATACAATAGATAATAATAATAATAATGCACAGTGTTTTAACCTAAAACTGACTTGGAATAGGCTTCGTCATATTTAAAATGTGAATTCCTCATGTGGAGACACTTGATTATTTAATAATAAGCATCCATGCCACTGATGACATTCAGAGGTCCAAGGACGCTATTGTTGTGTGAGCACAGTGGTGGAGACGAGGAGTCACACGAAGCCATGACTAAAATATTGATGGAGCTTTTTCCTCCATGAATTTTGCAATGCCTTGTTTATTTGCAGTCGTACCTTTACCGTCAGTGTCTGCCCATATGCTATGCACTTATGATAATGACTGTTTTTGTGGCAACAATGTAGATTTCAGACAGATATCAGAAAATATAAAGTCCCACAGGGTTTGAACAGTGATGTCACCGGAGACAAAACTGGCCACAACATCTGATACGTTCACTAAAATCATTATTAATATTCCTGAGACACTGAATTAAGGGATATTGAAGTGAGTACGTTGGAAATCAAACACCATCGTGAAGAATATTCTAGTGGTTTTCCTCAGGGCCAGGTCAAGTGAGAGCAACCACACAATGTAAACAAGAGCAGTCTTTGTGATGGATGTTGACAGACGCCGGGGGGAATTTCAGTGGTGCATGGTGTCTGGTGGGGACATCACTTGCTATCAGAGCCTTTTTTGTTAGTATAACACATTGCTGTTTTACTGCCCGGTGGCTGCAGGATAAAAAGAACAAAATGACATGAAAGAGAAAATAATCTGACCGTGAAACAGCCAGCAGACCTGTTTTGCTCAAATTTGCTGGAGTTTCATGACAAATTGATTGGTAAATAATGTGAACGCTGACATTTGCAGGTAACATTGAATTAATTTAAAGCTGCTCTGGGCACTTTCACACATTGGTGGGTCCAAATGAGTGCAGTGCTGCCTTCTTAGCAACTTAATGTCTATAAAGCTACTGTATAATGGAGTGCTACAGGAATGAGTCCTGAAAACCCAGAAATGAGTTAGCATTTTAGCACTTCCTGTTCCCTAGTCTGGAAGTCGATGTTTTTTTTTAATGTGTTTTAGTTTGATTTTAACGTTTTGTTCTACGATATAAAATACGTCAGTAAATATGAATTTTGAAGCTTTTATATGTCTTAAAAAGGCGGTTTCTAACAAGTGGCTAAATGAGAATACACGTCATCACGCTGACTCATTCTCCTTTACAGCCACGTTGTATGTATACTTGCGTTAATGTGACCGTGGTGTAGTTTGTTTCATAGCTTAACGTTAGCTTTTTACTTCTGGTGACTGCATTCGCATTTCAAAAATCATAAAAGTGGTGTTCATTTGTGGAGATTATCTTGCTGAACAAAACGTGTAAGTATCATAAACGTGTGTTTCGCTACAGAGCTTATTTTCTGCAGTAACCCCAAACCCAATGGAAAAACCCATTGGCTTTTAGTCAAGGGAACCAAAGTGATACTAACTTCTGGTTTAGCCTACAAATATACGACTTCCCTGCACCACTCTAGAAGACGTTGATACGGCAACGCCACTCACTCCTTCTTTTCATTGGTCCAGTTGTTGCGATGGCAAATGACCAATGGGCACTCCTCGTGATATGAGTCATGACAAAGAGTAACTTACAGAGTTATATAGTTATGTAGTTACGTAGTTATATAGTTACGTAGTTACGCAGTAACGTGGTAACGTATTAACGTAGTAACGTGGTAACATAGTAATGTGGTAACGTAGTAACACGGTAACGTAGTAAGGCAGTAACGTAGTAACACAGTAATGTAGTAATGTAGTAACGTAGTAACATAGTAATGTAGTAACATATTAACTTAGTAATGTAGTAACACAGTAACGTAGTAACGTAGTAACACAGTAATGTAGTAACAGTAATGAAGTAATGTAGTAACTTAATAACATAGTAATGTAACACAGTAATGTAGTAACAGTAATGTAACACAGTAACAGTAACGTGGTAACGTAGGCTGTGCTCAAATCACAGATGAGACTGAGGCCTGTCAGCTGGTTAGCTGCCATGTGTGTCTGTTGGACTCGGTAGTGATATCCACAATTTTAAGTGCTTATCTTTTTTTGGTTATTTACTAATTACAATTAGGCTACCAAATAAAAAGAATACACCAGAAACACCAAGGTTATATTGTTTCATTTAGCCAAAGTTCATTTTGAAATCAGTTTGATCAAACACTCGGACAAACTGCCCAAAGTCACTTTTGAGGACAAGGCACTACAAATTAACAATTCTAGTACTTTGGCATTTCAGACTGGCCATTTAAGTAATTAGAAAAAATTACATTCTCCCAATGGACTCCGGCCTTTCTTGTGATGAACTTCCCTGTCTCCATCTCTTTTTAAAAAGAAGTTAATCGAGGCAATAAGGCCTGCAGGAATCCCAGCGATCAGGCTCTGCCAGCCATAGGAAGTCTGACTTAGCCTATCTTCCATTAACTTGCCGTGGATATGTACTCTGAAAGGTCAATGAGACTGAGTTCATCCCAGCCTAATAAACACAGACAAATGGTGCCATGCAATTTCCTTAAGGCTGACATTTATGAGTGGTGCCCAGATTGATGGGTGGGGAAATGAATCTCTTGCCTCCCATCTTGTTTCATCATTGTGTTTTTAAGTCTTTGAGGTTCCAAATGGAAATCACTGATGAGAGGCTCAGCAGCAGATGACTTCTGATGGGTAGTCAGGAATATGATATTTTTCTGAAAACATGCATATCACTTTATCTTTTGTTGTGTTCCTTATAGTGATCACTACATCATCATTGTAATATGTGTACGTTTGTGTTCTGGCCGACTTCCATCTCTCGCCAGGCTGCAAAGGTTTTTTTGACAAGAGGATGAATTGTTCATCTAAGCTTCATAGTAAGCGAGCTGTTATTGAAAACAGCTCTTGTGTGCTCCCCTCTGTCTCTGTAGCAACAACGGCGACAGACACTTTACTTTGGCAAGCCTTGATTGGTCAATTGATGGCTTAGAGCATAAAAGAGCTTTCCCTCAGGCATCCCCCAGAGGTGTCCTTGAAGAGCAGAGATAGCAGGTAAAGTGTGTCTGTGAGTATAAGGGGATGTTTTAGAGTAAGAGCATGCAGATATTTAAGGAAAATAGAACAAATAAGTGGATTTGGATTCTACATCAAAATACAAGTGAAACAGAAAATACTGCTTTTCCGTCAGGTTCAAGATCATCAGCATTATAAAAATCTAATACTGAGGAGGTCAAAGGTCACAGCCACAGCTCCTTGATAATATTCATAAACTCTCAAAGATGGAATTTCTAAGACAATAACTCCGAAGAGATTTTTCTCTATCCAGCGTATTTTGTGTCTGTAATTGTCCATAGTAAAATATGCATGTACGCTATCTCTAATTAAGTAAATATCAAAGAGACAAAAAGCAGCAGGCTTGTTATATTCAAATTCAATATCTAGCTTTGGTTATTATCATGACATTTTGAGCTGCTTTTTTACAAAGAGAATAACTGTCAGTTGTTGTTATTATTAAAGAGAATGTTTTTATTTTGCCAAATATCTATGGGGAAAATTACCACATTTGTTAGTTTCTGTAGTTGTTGTTGTTAATTAAATTTAATTATTCTAAAATGCAGAAACATTTTCTAAGGAAAGTGCTACCAAACACCTCATGTTCACAATATTTTGATACTTTCAAGACCTGGGCCTTGAATCAGTGCTGTCTTAATGAACATGCATTTCTGATAGAAACACGTAAATGCAACCACTTAAAACATCAATGATTTATTGTTACACTTCCATAAAGTTGGGTGACTTATAAGTAAAAGGTCTGAAAAAGAAAGGTCAAGATTGAAGCAGCAAATGCTAGTATGGGTCAAGCTCCACAAATGCTGGATCCTACACTTCCCATAATGCAACTCGATAGTCTTTTAGCCACGTCTTTCAAACATCGCAACCCTATTTTGAAAAAAATACTCTCAACTCAAGGTCCACTTACTAGCTTTAACAGACAACTACAAAAAACTACATCAACTGATGAAGACTTTATTCATTGATGGAGCCCTGCAAGTCACTGCATTTTCTACAACATTGTCCTGTAAATATGTCAGAATAAAAGCCTCATGTTAACAAATGAAGGAATTCTGTCCACAGAAAAAAAGGTGTTGATTTAAAAATAAATATTCTACAGATACAGACATTGAAACTGTAGTAATGTTGCTGGTATGATGTCAATATACTGTCAAAAAATCACTTTCTCTGTTGCTGTGAACCGTGCGCGGCTGGCGTTAAAAATAGGCGAGACCTCGAATCTCTAGAAGAGACGCAGCTGAAACGCAGCCAAGCTGCGCTGCTCACGCGGGTTAATAAAAAAAACAAACACGCGCTGCTGATGTTCCCTGTGTGGCCCGAGATTTAGGCCCAATCCCAATATCCACATTCGCGGACTTTCAGGCTCATTCACGCAAAGTCTGCGAGGGATAAGAGCTGTCTCACTGTCAAATCGTCAAGTGCATGAGGGCTCTCTCACAGACGCATGTTGAGCCCTTTATGCACACTTAGGGCTTAGCGTTTAGGGCATTGGGATTGGATCATAGACCGCACCAGTTTCCACTTGGATTGTCTCATTTGATTACAACGTTATAAAATTTTACACATTGGATCTCCAACATGCTGAGTATGTACAAGTGATTTTAATATTAAAGGTCTAACGATTCAGGATACTAGGATATTATTTCCAATGAAATAAAAAATACATTATTATTCACTGACACAGACATAAACATGCATGCATGCATGAATAGCTTGTGAGTCCCAGAAGACATCCTGGGAAGAGACATGAGGCTGTATTACATGATAGCAGCATTGTGAATGAAGAGAGCCTCCACTATTGAAAGGACTCTCTTTGTTCCTCTCTCTCTCCTCTCTCTGAGTTGTTGATCAGCCCCAGGGAACTCTGAGCTGTGTTCCTCTTCCCTCTATTTCTATCTTCTCTCTATGGCGATGAACAGCATCACTGTGCGTGTGTGTGTGTGTGTCTGCGATGGGTGCATTTGTACCGGCGAGGAAACGGCACTCAACATTTAATAGGGTTTCTCTATTTTGCGTTTATCGATTGTTTCACAGAGACACAAATTTTACATTGGTATTGCACTCGCACCGTTTTTTAAATTTGCCAGTCTGTGTGCTTGCATGTGTGTTGCTGATCCCTGTGGGCTGTCCCACAGTAGCCTAAGTGATTAATGAGCGGCACAAGGGGCGCTGACAGTCCAAACTCTCTTGCCTCCCTCTGATGCCATAGGGGAATTGTGGGTAATTCCTGCCACTTCCCGGTTTAAGAGCCCTCCTGTGTGGGAATAAGTGAAAGTCGACGAACAACGCTCAATTTATGGACTCATAAATGTTCAAGGCTTTAACATATAAAAACAGTATAAAAGTAAATGGCAATCACTTCATCCACTGTGCATGTAAGCTTCAGTTGACATGACCAGGCTGAGAGAAAACAGTCTGATATGCAGCTTATAAAACAATCTACAAACAATGTACAGCTTTATTCTGCACTTTAGTCTATTTAAAAAAAAAACGTTCCACCTCAGTTCTTATCCCGCATTATATTCCATATTTGACATTTATTAATCCCCTGGTCTCTATATCTACTATATTTTATTATCCAGCACTATATCACTATTTGCACTATATTCACATTTTCTATAGTTCCGTATCTCAGTTGTTACCCTGCACTATATTCATTTTAACAGTTTTCTTCATCTCTTGGTATTTTTATATCTGGTATATATCTATATCTATAGATATAGATATATATATATATATGGTGGTGTATCTATATATGTGGTGTATCTTGACAAGTTGATGCTCATAAACCTGTGATGGTGGTGGTGTGTCTTGCTCCTACTAGCTGCTCTGTGAGACTGTACCGAGGGTTCTTTTGAGCTAAATACTACGACACAATGACAAAGTTAATATATTGATGTTTAGCAGGTGTAATCTTTAACCAGGTTTGCCATTTTATTTCAGCATGCTAACATATTCTAATTAGCAGGAAATACAAAGTGGATATCAGCTGAGGCCGACGGGAAGGCCATTCGTTTTGCAGGGTATTTGCTCATAAACCAGAATATTGGACATGATGATGCCACTAGCTGAAAAGAATCACCAAAGTTATTATATTTCATCCTTAGGGTAACATGAATGTCTGAACCAAATTTCATAGCAATCCATTAAATGATTTCACTCTGACCCAAAAATGTCCACTTGCTGGTGGAGTTGTGAAAGGTGAGGGGGATTGATGCACCTTCAATGAACCGTGTTCCAAACATTGTGCCAATCCATCAAGTAGATGTTGAGATATTACACAGGATGAATGGTCAGCGGATTATTAGTCTAAATATATTTGTCATCACCATCCCACCTCCTCCTCCTCATCTTTCTCTGCCTCTTCTCCTTCTTGGGTTGAAGGTTCTTTACGGTTCATTTTGCTTTCTATCCGTAGAGAATATGAGGTGATACCACTTTTAACCCTCATCTTCCCCTCCTTCTTACCATCCCCTCAGGTTACCTTGCCAACACTACCTTCAGATTGCCAGCATTGTTTCAGCCAATCAGGTCAAAGGATTATCCGCCTGCAGGATACATTTAATCAAAACACGGCATTGGTTGAATTTAAATCGAGCCTTTAGAGGGAACCATAATGTTTTATAATCAGATCCTTTATTTGCATGGTAAATCATGCAGGTGTGTACACACACACATATATATAAGCGGTATCAAAACAGAGCCATGCACTCTCTCACCAGTCACACATGCACACACACTATCTCGTCTCCAGGGTCCTGACTTAATGTGAAAGGCATTTGTTCACGCTTGACATACTGAGCAGACAGTTCATTTGGCCCCTGGTTATTCTGTGGAAGGAAAATTGTTTGCACATGTGAGGAGAGCCTTTCTCATCATTTATCTTGTCTGCCCTCGTTCATCCTGCTTAAAGAGACACTCCAAAAACCCCAGACTGGAAATCATCAGACTTGGTTGTCCTTTGTCTCTTTTTAATGTGAATCCGTCACTGTCTTGAAAATTACAAAGTCCAGTACCACTCACTACAGCAGGCTTTCCATCCAGCATGGCTGTCAGGACACATCTATAGGCTCAGTTCGGTGTCCTTCTGCAGCATCAGATGGCTCTTGGCTTCCTCACATGGATGACTGATTCCTGCCATGTCATTATGAAGGTTTGATAGTGTTTCATGATAGTCAAAGTAGTTTTTCAAGCGCTCAAAGATTCATGACAGTGAGAAAAAAAAAAGTGAGAAAACTGCATCCTAGTGCTGGATGTATTTGCAATGGACAATCCGTGTACCTGGCACAATGACGCTTTGTCCACACTGGGAGCGTGGCGGCTGCGTCGCGTGGCGGCTGCGTCGCCGTGGCGGCTGCGTCGCGTGGCGGCTGCGTCGCGTGGCGGCTGCGTCGCGTGGCGGCTGCGTCGCGTGGCGACTGCGTCGCGTGGCGTTTCAGCATGTGTTTCTGCTGCGTTTCTTTCCCTATCTTTCTACATAGTTTGCCTTTCATAATGGACATTTCATTTCATTATAAATGTCATTTATATTTATTTTAAACAGAGAAAGGTTAAGAAACGTGTAGAATTTGTAAATAATAGTAAAAATCCACTATTAAAACCCTGTACTTTATTCATTCATGGAACTGTGCAAGTCACTGCATGTTCCACTGCACTGTCCTTCACATATTTCAGAATAAAAGCCTTGTGTTAACAAATTCTGTTAAGGAATTCTGTCCACAGAAAAAAACACTTGAGGGCTTTTATTTTGAAATGAAAGCAGAAAGTGTTGATTTAAAAATAAATCTTTACTTTTTTTTTCATCTCCGTAACATATTCTACAGATAGACATCAAAACTGTAGTAATGTAGCTGGTATGATGTCAATATACAGTCAATAGATCACTTTCACTGTCCGTTGTTGCTGTGAACCCCGCGGCTCGCGTCAAAAATAGACGAGACCTCGAATCTCTAGAAGAGACGCAGCTGACACGCAAGACATGAATACTGTATATCTGCGTCCGATCTGTTGGCAGAGCCGACACAGAAAACAATAGTTAATTGGAAACATAAAAGCACTGTGGGATGATGGAGTCCTTCCTCTTAGTATGGCCTCAGTGTTGGCATGGGACAGCTCTTTGCCACTTGGCGGTAGCGGTAGCGTTTGCCGCTTCGATGCCACAGTTGCATTGCTAATGAGAACTTGGGAAGGCACAAGGAGCAGCATGCTACTGTTACTGTATAATCAAGTGTTTAGTGATGCCAGGTGGATGCTGGCTGCCCACCAGAGAAATAAAAGCAGCGAGGCACGTTTGTCTTACAGGTTGTTCCGAGGCTGCTGGCGGCGGGACTGAGAGATTGTTGTCTCTTTGTTCCTGCAGTGCTGTATGTGTGTGAGGAAGGTGTGTGTGTGTGTGTGTGTGTATGTGTGGTCTATTGCTAAACAACTACCAACTCTCCGCTTGGAAAGGTGGAAACTCTTAAAGGCAAAATTACTCAATATAAGCACGTGTGTTTGTGTGCATGCCTTTTTCTGTGTGTGTGTGTGTGTGTGTGTGATGGAGCTCGGGGACCACTGGTTGCCAAGCGACAGCCAAACAAGAAGTTGGCGAGCTGCGGCACATAAGAAAGCCCCTCATCTCGAACATCCCAGACATTCTCCCCAACTTTCTTTCCTTTGTTACGGTGCTAAAATGCAGCCAGCATGCATTCATTGTTTTTTTTCTCCAGTTTTGTCCCTGTAAGGGAGGGCTTTTATTTTCTCTCATATCTTGTTGTTTTGTGCCTCATCGTCTTCTGCAAAGTTGGGCTGCCGTGGTTGAAAGCTCCTGCTCATGTTGCCCTGGCAACCCACACTGGAATCCTGTTGGGGTCTTCCAGTGGTTTGGTTTCCTGATCTGAATTCAGAGTGGCCTCTCTCGCCACGCCTCGCACTTCTCCCAGGTCCTGCTCTGGCACTGATATGTGACAGTCATATTGAAATCCTCCTATCTACAAATGTCAACTTTTCAGGAAGAAAGGAAAATTAAACTATATTTTTATGTCTTGATATATATTTTTTTGTCCTGTCATTGATGTAGACTAATGCAGACTTGCCACCCATTAGTATTAGAATGTAGATTTATGATACGCAGATGATGTGTATTATTATCTCTGTTATACTTTTGAGTGTAAACATTTCGTCTCGTTCAGAAGCCGACAGTTTCTTTAACTGAAGACAAAATGTTCAAATGACTAAGATTGGAGTTGAGAAGATTTCACTTGACAATAACAATATGAATAGGTTTGCAGTATTTGGCTCTGAAAAAAAAAAAGCTTTTGTTTGTGTAATGTGTGTATGTGAGGGGGAGGTGTGAGATGTGTGTGTGCCTGCCTGCCTGCCTGCCTGCACCTACTATAGGAGCAGTGGGAAAGCTCTGCCTATAGAGCTCCTCTGAGAGTTGTGAAATGCGGCCCAGCAGGGTTTCTCCAGTATTTCACCCTCCCAGCAACACATTTAGAGATTGGATCTTCTTCCCTCGGTGCTAAGCCGTCCCCACTTTCTATCAAACCCCCCCCATCTGAACCCCACCTCTCACCAGGGACCGGAGTATTTTCAGTTTCCATCGTAAGCCAATTGCACATAACAACAGCGTGGAGCCTTCCAAACAAGTCGAGCGTTGGAACAGAAATATGGATACAGATATAAGACGGGACTGTCTGCATTCTTGGTTATGATTGGCTCAGGCACATACGGAAATACACAGTAAACACACAAAGCGGTTGCATAACAGTTTACATATATATATTTAGAATATCATATCACACATGGATTTTGGATCAGTTAACAGGACTTTGTTCATCTAAAATAAGTGTAAATATTTCCCCACATATTTCCATATGTGCTTTGCTGGAAACTGAAGATGGAAAAGGTGCTTGGAGACTGTCCTCCCAAGTGTAATGAGAGTGTAATCTGTTGTTAGTTCAGATGGCTAATACAACGTATGTTGACATTTTGCTGGACACCGACTTGTAGTAGCCTTGTGAATTATGACTTTTGTCTATCAGGAGCAAACACAGAAGTGTTATATGGGAGCTGATCGAGATGGATGGATGTGTTTGACCTTGACACGCGATACCTCTGTCTATTACACAGCTGTGTTGAATACTCGATTCCGATTGGTCAATCACGGCATTTTGCGGTCTGTAATTTCTGTATTACAGACCGTTGCTATGTATAACAGAACCGTTGCTATGGGCGCAGCTCTGATGTCAGACTCTGGCGGACCGTTTTTGTGTCAAAATATTGATTTCTTCAGTCAGTAGCCGTGTAATAAGCGGGATAATGTACAGTTAGCGTGTCATTGTTGTGAAAGAATCCCCTTCAGGGCGATGCTGCACCCCGACGGGAAGCGGGGATTCTTTCACAACAACGACCGACTTGCTGTACATTATCCCTTACTTGTTTCCCATCTTCTACTGACAGTCAACGTTGGCTTCTGTTAACCATGACCATTTACCATATTTCCCTAACCATTTATTCAACCCCAACCGAATTTGTTGCCCCAACCCTAACCAAGTTTATGCCTAGACCTAACCAAACTTTAACCATAGCAGTGGCAGATCAGAAAACATCATCAGTCATAGAGTATGAATCCTTTTTGTAGCGGTTGTGGAAGGCACTGGCTAACATGCCGTGCTGTCATTGGGGTATCACATTAGAAAATGTTCATATGTGTTATTTAAAGACAATCACAAAAATATCAAATTTTGTTGTTTAGTTTGGAGGACTTGTTGGCCTTGGGGCCATATATACTGATTAGTATTTTGATTAGTTTGCATATTCCTCTAGGATTATATAATACATGATGAAATTGATGGATATTCAATGTGTTTTGTATGCATCACACATTTGCTGATTTACTCTACAAATTCAATAGCATGAAAGCTGTGAAGCTCAGTCATTTACTGATTTGGGTTTTGTGTTACATTGATATGATACTTACAGTACATGTAATCACCCATAGAGATTGGGCATTGTGTCATCATGTATATTTAATTAATTATTCCGTTAAGAGACCAGGAACCAAAAGTGTCATCTTTACCTTTTGACCATCTTTGTCCGAAACATCATTCATTCTCATACGACTGTTTTCTTGTCTAGGTAAGTCCGTTTCAGCATGGTGCTAAAGAGAACTGTTCATGAATGGTTTTGGTTTGGTTTAATATAAAAAAAAAACGTCCCTTTGGTTATTTAGAGAACCCTGTTTTTATAAAAGCTGTCATTCTCTTATGTTCCCAGTTGGCCGAAGTTTATCTTGGAGCACAAACCCAGACTCAAAGTCAGCCTTGTCTGCAGTTCAAAGGCAACTCTGCTACCAAGGTCTACCAGGCATGACGTGTGTTCGGTCGCAGTGCCGGACCTCACACACACCTACACACACACAAGGCAGTAAAATGGGGGAATTAGCATGTGTTGACAGACGTGAAGCTTGCCAGTAATAATTCCTCTCCCTGGAATAAAAAAGGCTGAACATTTGTGACTCATGTTGATAGCAATTAGAGCACCGGAGTATCATGAGAGCGGTGGCAGTGTGGCGAGTGTGTGGGAGGAAAGAAAAGGAAAGACGAAGGAAAAGGACAGGAAAAAAAAAAACAATAATTCCACACTGGGGCCTCTTTCATCTAAACTCTGCTTGTTTTTAACAAACGTGCTGTCGGAAACAGCGGTTGTTTTACATGAAAAAGACGAGGCCGTGCGCTGTGATCTGACGCTGGCAACAACGCAACATACTCTGCTGGGCTCTCCGACTGTTTTCTACCTCCATCTCTCTCTCTCTCTCTCTCTTTCTCTTTGTCTCCCTCTGTGTCTCTCGCCCTCAACGGTTTACTTTTGCTTGATTGAAAGGAGACGTGTGCCTGTGAGCGAGAATAAAGATGCAAAGCAGCGACAAATTGAATTATTGTTTGGAGTGCTGCTTGTCACAACAGAGGCTTTAGGTGATTTCAGTCCTGTGTAGAGTGAAGGGAGAGACGGAGTAGCTTACAAAGACGAGGCGACAGTCAGCCACTGGGACACTAAAAATAGACTTAAATGCAAACTAAAAGGGGTGATAATGTGGTTTTTAATATGCAGGTTAGTAATTTGAATAAAAGCTTTTCAGGTATGGATTCATGCAGCAGCATTTCTTTAGCAGGTCTCTAAAGATAGAAAACGCTTAAGGCTTGCAGTAGAGTCAGGAAGATGAGATGAGATTAAATCAGGGAAACTTTCTTTAAAGAAAGAATATAATTTGTAGATTATTTAAAATATGAAATGCAAGTGATAAAAAGAATGGGCTAGAGGAAGGTAACAGATGAAACAAGATTATGTTTTTGCTGACAGCGGGTTAAAGTGAGGCTATAAATGGGCTACAATTGTTAATTTGTGCATAAAAACCTTACAAAAATAGCAGAGAAGATGCAATAACGGATGTTGGAAACTTTTTTTTTTTTTTAACAGACCTTGATCTCAAGATCTCACCTGCCTCTTCTTATTCTTCTGTAGAAATAATGCTGTCACTTACCGTTACATGCTCCAGCTCCAGCAGATAGACCAAATAATAAAGAGCGGAGGTATAGAACGGAGCGGGTGTGTTTGATATATGTTGCAGCAAAAAGAGTAGTCAAGTGACAGCAGCAGTAGACGGTTGATTGCCTGAACTAGCCTGCAGATTTTGCTTCATTCATTTAACAAGACTATAGTGCTGTGTCCCAATTCACGTATTTCTGTACTTGCACTTGCTAGTTTGAGTGCACAAGTGTTCACGAATCAAGTATGGCAGAATGCAGTGCACTCTAAGTACCTGAATGTTATACCCAAAATGGTCAAAAGTGTGGATCGCTGGACACTTCTCACTCTCAACGGTCGCCGTTTTTGCTACGTAGCGGAAGTGGAGGGGCCACCAACCTATTCCAAACTTGTGAAAATGGCGGGCGAGGAAGCTGAAGCCGTTGCAATTGAAATGGCGAACACCGAGCTATACAAATTTAAGTCATACATGTTTTTTTCCCACTAAATACCACTATACGGTAGTCGGATAGAAGCCATTATTGGGTCGATTTATGCGTCTGAACTGAATTGCAGCCGGTACGGCGTGATGTCCGTGTCTGACTATCACCAGTGTGCACAGTGGAACATGGTACATGGAAGTGTACAAATGGAAGTATCCGAATAGAGGCTGATGGGAATGTCATTAGTTTTACAGTTATACGGTCATAAACATTGGTCGTGTTTGAAAATGTGCACCTACTGAAGTCTGTGTCTGTGATAACATTGAGCCACTGAGTCCAGGGCAGGCTGTTAAATTAGCGTTGATAAATTTGGCACTCCTGCTGCTGTCCGTGGTGCTGATTTAAAGCTGGTATTGCAGTATGGAAGTTGCATGGTGAGTCTCTCCATGGTGGCATAGCAATTGTCTGGAGTGGTTGTGTGCACGAACGTGCGCTTGTTTTGGGGATGAGGGCCCGAGAAAAAGATTTGCAATGGGGCCAATCGCAATTATTTTACGCTGCTGGCTGAAAATAATTTAGATGAAATGAAATCAAATTAGATTATATGTTAATTAAATGTGTTAGATATTATAACTGATGTTAACGAGTCAGTTTGTTGACTTCATGACTCTTTTCTTTTACTACCACGTAATTCTCGTAATTGTTAAAAGTGCCAAACAGACTCTATAGTCTCCCTCCTGTCTCGCCTCATTCCTCATACCCGTGCGGCTTTTCAAGTACTTGTGGGCAAACCTCAGCAAAGTATAATTCCACCAAAGCATCCCACCTGCGACAGCCCTGCCCTGGTAAAAAAGAGCTATTTGATCCCTTAGCCTCCTCTGTGGCGGAGCCGGCCCCGTTTGTTATTGCAATTGGTACTCTTTTCTTCTTTTTTTTTCGACCCAAGAGAGAAAGAGAGGTAGAGGTAGAGAGAGAGAGAGAGAGAAAGGTGGAGGAATGAATGAGCGTCGACGAAGCCTCTTTGGAATAACGCATGTAAACACAGTCAGTGCATCACTCAGGTAATGAGATTCTCCACTCTGCTTAAATCGAAAGCCCCCTCAGCACCTGAGGAGGACAAACAAAGCCCCTTCCCAACGCACGTACACACACACACACACACACACACACACACACACTCTTTCAAACCCACCATGTCTGTCTGCTTCTTCCTTCCCTCCTTCCTTCCCTCCTTCTGCTCGTCCTCCGTGAATTTGGACAGGCAGTTTGTATGCAAATATGTGGTTTAGAAGACCTTTCTGCCCAACACACACACAGACACACAAAGAGAGAGAACCCTGTAGAGGTTCGGAGCTGGCGTGCTGTGGTGAACGCCACTCCGGTAGGGCAATAGAGGCCGGCAGTGAAAAGCTTGTTTGCCCTTTTTTAATTTATTGTGTGTATTCAACAACAGGCCCAACTGGTTCTCTCCTCTCTCTCTCTCTCTCTGTGGTTAATCCCCTTTTTCATTATCGTCCTTTTCTTTTCATTCCCCTCTGAAAAACAGCTTAGCGACAAACGCTGCGCAAAACACTAGCCGATTTCCGGGAGTGTGGTGTTTCTTTCTTTCTCTGGTGAGACATCTGTAAAGCTGCTTTTGCTAAGTCCGTGTTGTTTTGTGCGATGATTGCGGGTCATTGTTGGACATGTCTGTTTGTGTATGTCGAGGTCTTTGTGTAATGCACTGGAGCCTATATACTTTAGCTCCATAACTCATCAAATCACTCAAAACAAAATAAATATCAGGCCAATAAAAATCAGGTGTCAGACAGTAAATATCAGCATTATGATGTAATTCATTACGTTGAACAAAACCAGAACGGCAACCATTTCTTTTTGTTATTTTTAAAGCTGTCAAAACTGGCCTCAAAGTTCACTATAAGATTTAATTCTTGAAAGCATCCACAATCACCTAGAGGTAAATATGTGCGTCATTGAGAGGATGACTTGTCTCCTCTTGAGATTTTTTAAAAGTCATGAACAAGTATTTAAACCAAGTGCTTTGGATATACAAATGAAGGTCAATTCTGCAATAGTGTGGTCTATATTTACCTCAAGCAGCCAATACTGGTGGCTATACCCAGAAAGCTTATAGTTTGGCCATTCAAAAGTGGACCAAAGTTAAGCATCATAGTTCATTCTTGACCCTGAAAATGATTTGACAAACAGTCGCAACTAAAGGTCCACTTACTAGCTTTTTCTGGAGCTTTCAACCATATCACGTGCTTCAGTTGACGTGTTGATGTGATGACAGGAAAAGTTTGAGAACCACTGCTTTAAAGTTAAGCTTGAAAGTCCCTGAAAAAGTGGACCACAAGTTAGGATCGTTTTGTTGATTGAAAAGGGAATGTACCTCCTTCACACTAAAATACAGCATAGTCATCGACATATACTTGAACCGATGGTTATATGTAACCTTAACATAATCTAAACCTGTCAACCAAATTTTAGAATAGGTTGAGCCCAGACTTCTAGATGTTGTTTGGATTACAAATAATCAAATTAGCACATTTATTTAAGGTACATTTATCCATTCGGTTCAACGAAAGGTTAGTGAAAGAGGGCACTTAACATCAATCATCTGCCATACTGCCTACTCGAAATGATGCATGAAAGCCCATCAAACCAGACCACAACGAGTGAAGCACCATTTGAGCGCTGGCTTTGTGAGGCTGCTGCAAGTTGCTTTTAACGTTACAGTCGTTTGACCCTTTTTCCTTGACAGAAGACCTATGTTATGTACTGAGTCTAACTAACTAAGCTGTAGATCTTTGCAGTATGTCTTTCTCTGAGGAAAATCTACAAAGCAACGTTTTAAAAGACATCATCTCATAAGACATCTGGTCACTGTCAGACCTGACCTTGCTTCGGTACCCAAAATTCCCCCTCAACTGTAAAGTATAGCTCAGAGCAGGAAGTTCTTTGGTACACAACTGTATCTTTGATGATGAAACATGACACTGTAATCCCTCTCTGACGCCTATGCTTGCATGTATGTGTTGCCGTCTCACTGCGTCTGTCCCTGTTAGTCCCATTCCAGTGGTCCATGGAAAGAGGACATTCTTTTCTGCAGTGTTACAGCCTTGTTAAAGCCATTCCCCCGCTTCCTCCCGTTACACCTCGCCTTTTCTCACAGCCCCTCTCTCTCTATCCGTTCCTCCCTCCCCAATTCTCCAGCCAGTAAAAGACACTCAGTCAGTCAATGGCCATTCACAAGCAAAAAGAACACAATGTCTGATTGGTTTGAATTAAAAGTACTCTTTTTGAGGCCACGTTTGAGTGTGTTTTTCATCTCTGCATTGGTTTTGGTTGCTCTGCTGGGGTTTTGGGTGTCAAATGGAAAAGATAAAGGGATCATTTTTCCCCCTCTTTCTCTCTTCTTCTTTCCCTCATAAATCCTTTTATTGGAACTGGCCTCCAACATGGCTGCCAGTTGCCAAGAAGCTGCCCTTATTTCCCAGTCAACTGCTGACACTGGCCCCAACACTCAGCATGTTTTGACACACTGGGTGGGGAGTATGTGTGTTGTAGAAAAGGGGGTGTTATGGTTCTGGCTTGTGTCCGTCTCCACATCCGTCACAATGGCTGCCAAAATCCCCATGACCTCATTCTCATTAGCACTGCATCAACTACAAAGAGGTAGGCTGGGGCTCGTCGGCGATGAATGGACGACACCCGGTGCATTTTTAAAAAGGGTTGGTAGATTGTTGGTCGACCGCGCAAAAGTGTGCACAGAGTCTGCTCGTGGGTAAACACGGTGGATAATATGCGAGCTTGTATGTCGTCTTAGTGTGAAGGTCTCTTGAATTAATTAAGCTGAGCAGTGGATGGTTGAGACGTTGTTCACCTTGGAGAAATGCAGCCGTGTGGAATGTTAACGGCAGGGATGTTGAGTCAAGGTTTGCAGACAAACAACTTTGGGCAGATAAGTCTGTCGAATGCCATGCTTTCTGTTTTGTTATGAAATATCACTATTTCGTATTCATAGAAGATGAGGTCTTCGGCTTTCAGAATCCGTAATCTAACTGTATGTTGTCAAAACTGTGTCTTATTATGAAGTACTTTAACAATGAAGTAGTACAGAAATAAACCTTGTAAATATAAGAACAAGTTGTGGTCAAAGGATCCGGGATCGTCAGTCTACAATATCAGGTTTGGTTTCACTGAAAACTAAGAATTCCGAGCTTTCTGCCGCACATGAACGCACCACGACTCGAAGCAGTCAGCTTTCACTATATGCACGGTGAAAAGAAACAGTCAAACTTCAAATTTTACAGTCACACTGACATAAATCTATGTCAAAGTATTTCACCAAAGCAGATTTTTAGTTACTTACATGTCTGCAGCGATTATAAACCACCAGGCCGTCACAGGGCTAGGCTGGGAGAGGAAGCAGGCGCCATCTTGGCTCCAGTTTCCAGTTTTGTTTCATGCAAGATTTGACACTTTGGACTTCGATACAGCCACCAGATGGCGACAGACACCAACATGCATAATTTTTTTTCGGCTAATTGTAATGAATCTAGAGCACTGTGTGCCCTTCCATTCACAATATATCTGCTGTATAGCACGGAGCTCTTCAGTCTTATATGAATATTGTTTTTGGGAGATTTGTGATTTGTAACATGGTTATATGGAAATAAACAGTCAATATATAAACATGACCGAAACATGGAGAGCGCCTGAGTATATCTTCATAAATTGTGTCATAAATGTTTTATTTTAGTGTATTTCCATCCAATGTATAGTTACAGTTGTAGTCAAAGAGTAGGAGAATACATTCAGTTGCATCACTGTCTATGGGATCTTGGTTTTAATGGTGATATTTGAAATTTAGATTTTATACTAGGCGTTTAGCTGTTTTTTTTCCAAGGGATAGGGCTCGGGCTCAGAGGGCTTAACGAACGAATGACTAAATTAGAGTTTGTGTGTTTTGGACCTTAGGAGTCAGGATAAAAAAAGAAAAACCATCAGGCCTGCTGCTGGGTAGAGAGAAGATAAAATAGCAAAACGAAGGATGATGAAAAGGTTTCCTTCTTGAAAAAATCTCTCACCCGGAGAGGGGATTATCGCTCAGAAATATCTCCATGTTCAAGGCTCCTCAGTTTTCTATCTTCATCTCTTTTTTTCTTCGTGGGAGGAATCTCCACATTTCCAGCCGGTTTCATCTGATTTTACAGCTTATACCTGGAGGCAGACCCTCGACTGAACTCCCACCATGCACCTCTTCCTCCGGACCTGTGACCGGTGCCGTGTGCCAAGTCTTGCATTGTTAAACGCAGCAGCATTATCTGCGAATTCAGGCCATCACCGCTGGGAAAAGTGAAAAATGCAGGGAGGGAAAATGAGCAATGCACGATGGGGAATTTTTGGAGGGAATAACCTTATTATGCGAGTGACACTCGCTGTGTGAAATGCCGATTGCCTCCAATTAGCCCGTTGGCTCCTGCACAACATGTGAGTCCCAACGGAGCCACCTCCATCACTGCTATATGACGATTCATATCTATTTGGCAGATTATTTTGAGATGGATATGGGGATGGGACGCATGATGTTAATGATGCCGAAAATGGGTGAACACTTGCGTTAAATCCATATATGATAGTGGGGGTTGGGAAAACATCTGTATTATAGGACTGGAATGGAAAGTGGAGTAGAAAAGGGAGAGGTTATAGCCTCCCTGTTGTCACCAGCTGCACACGAATAGTTAATTGGCAAAGTTGTACAATAGCATTGATATGCAGATGAAATTCCCTCACACCACAGGGAAGGGTATAACAAATAAGTCGTGGCTGTTTTCGCTCCACTGTGAACTGGAAATACTCACACATTAACTATTTTTTTCCCCTCCACCGACCCGACTCGCATTCCTCTATTTCGCTCTGCTCGGTGCTCCATTGTAAAAAGACGTCCTCCGCTTTGCTTTTTCAATTTGAGACACAATTCGCGGGGCGAGATAGAGCCCTGTGTCAGGGTACAAATCATCCCAGTGTGTCGGAGAAATTGAATTTCCCATGAATACGTGATTGGCTGTGATGTGGTCCCCCAGCATGCGCGGCGGCTAATCCCTCCTGTTGGAGGTGGTGGTGGGGTGGGCGAGCGAGCACAGAGCGCCGATGCTGTGCTGCGACAGCTGCAAGGGCGAGTATGCGTACACATGCCATCACACTCAACTGTAACACACACACATACGGGGAGACACACCTATGTGATGACACGCTTCTGAGAAACAGAACCCCAGAGAGTCACAATCACACACTGGCAGCTGCCCGCTTGTGTGCGACTTCAGATCACGCTGTGCGTATACATGTTGCGGCGATTACAAGCTGCTGTACATGTGTGTGTGTTGTGTTTATGAGTATTCCTGTCTGGGTGGATTTTATTTTCTGCCCCGGATGATGTTGCCCCCTCCCCTCTCCGTTGCTCTCTCCACCGTCACATTTACAAAAAACACTTGTGGGCCTCTGGTGTAACGCCACGGAACTCCAGTATCACGCCTGTCATCATGCCCTCACACTAACAGCCTCTTGAATTCAGCCTCTTCTGTCTTTTTACACAAAGGACACCATCATTTCCTCTGTCGTCCGTGCCCCACTGCTGCCAGCTGATATCATTTTCCCATGTATTTCAGGAAACCGTAATGAGTGTATACACAGGTGAGCTAATGCCTATAGGCTCGTCTCCCAGAGCAGACAATGGTTGCATTCGAAACCTCAATTTATACTACTAGTGCGTACTGTTTTGGCCAAAATGTGGTATGCGAACAAAAGCAAAATCCACAGTATGCCAAAAATACCCGGATGTCGTACTGATTCGGAAAAAAATCTCCATTATGCATCCGACCAGTCTATCTCGCCTACTGTGTCCCACAATGCAAAGTGCTGGACCGCTACAGGCTACGGTTACAACAGCAGCAGCCAAAAACGGCTCATTTCTTTTACATTTTTCGTAGCTATTTCATCACTTAATTCACTTCTAAACATTTTTGAGGCGAAAAATCAACGGTGTAGACTTTGAATGTTTACAATTTTACGATATCAGATGTCGAATCAAACATTTGCTCCACCGTTTTCGGAGTTGTTGATGGATAGTTTGTTTAAATATCACAACACAAATGTCCATTATAAATTAACAGGAACCTTTGTTTATCTGCCTTTTTGGAGTTGAAAAGCTCCTCAATCGCCTGCGGGCATAGCTCGCTCGCCAGCCAGACCGTCTACAGAGCTGACAACATGACCCTTTTTAACATTACTCTAATATCTGTAGGGAGATCAGTCCACTGTTTTGTTTCTGTAACTGAAAAAGCAGTTTGAGTAACTTAAATTTTGTCGAAATTTCCCGTCTCCCTTCGTTTATTATCCTGTTTGTCTTATTTCACTATGAGCTGTTAGAATAAATAGTTTAAACCTGCAGTATCGTATAAAGTAAACAAACATAACATCTAAGTTGTATTTTTCAATAATATTGTAATAGTGGTAGGAGTTCTTTTTTTTTCTCCAGTGCTTTAAGAGCTGGTTTAAAGGCTAAAGCCTGAAGCCTGGTCAAGCATACTGCAAAATACACCGCTTTAACCGTTGCATACTGCATACTACTCAGGAACACAGTATGCAGTATGTATGGCATATGGTATACTGCATACTGCATTCGTCAGTCGTATGCAGTAGGCGGTTTCGAATACAGCCAATGACTGGTAGATGAGTCACTCATCCTGTCACTCACGCACAAGTGCATTTGTTTGCACATACACCCCTTGTAGACACACACCTATCTTTAGCAGACACAGAAACACAGAACACACACACACACTAGTTTTTTAGCCCATGTTCAGGCCTGTCAACTCTCACACATTACCTGAGACTCACGCAGAGAAAAACAAATTCATTCAACTGATCATTTTGTATAGAATAAACAGCTGATGGATCTGAAACTTGTGTGGACATAATCTTACAGCAACAATGTAACCCATATGATTGAGGATATTTAAACCTGCAACAATCTCAGCCGCTGCTGACTCAAAAATGAAAAGAAAAAAAACCTCTTAAACATTTGGACAAGTACGGGCCGATTACCACTTACTGTGTGGTGTTTTATTCAACGTGTTATTAATGATGCATCATGTTCAGATGTCCGTCCTGTCTGTCCTCAGAATCAGCAGCTGACAGTTCTTTCTCTGCAGAGTTCTTTTTTTTTTTTTTTAATCTCTGTACCTCCACAAGTCGACGGTTAGTTGCGCACCAGAGGACACCGCAGGCTCTATTGTAGTGAACCAGCTGAACGTCTGTAGATGTGCAGAAGAAACTGTGTGGAATAATTGATCAAAACGTCACCACTTAGATGGAACAGATACCTGCTGCCTTCAGGTGGCTGTAAAGGAAAGGATTTCACTATAGTACTAACTATAACTGTCATGACGGACTGCTTTATTCTACTGGTTGAAAAAAAATCAGGATTATCATGTTGTAGAATAAAGTCATTTTTGCAATTACTGTTACAATTGACTAAATTACACATATTACCAAACTGATTCATGTTTCTGTTCATGCAGCTATAACAGAATCCATTTCATCATATAGAGATTGTCAAATAGAAATGATGGAAAAGCATCATAAAGCACCAGACAGAATACAGTTAGAGTTAGCGGTTTCAACTCTTTAAGTGAACTCAGGGGGTGATTAATCAGCATCATTTAGACTATGATGTCTGGAGGTTGGCAAGTCTGCTCATCAACCATACTTATTCATCATACTTTTCATCTAGAAACGCTTTTGAAATTGATAACCCTGACCCCTGCGGTGGGTAATGTCACCGAAGGCCTGCGCATAAAAAGCGTCACTGATGCTGAATCTCACTCCGAACTCGATTGACAAGTTGGCAGCGCTGCATGTAGAGTCAGTTCTCCAAGGATCTCTCCTCAGAGCGATGCAGGCATAGTCGTCAGATGTATTGTAGCCTGAAACATGAATGTATGCCATCAAACTGCATTATTATATATATGTAATATTACGGTGATCAGTCAAAACAACCACCTCATCACATTTGCATAAAGCAGCATTTGTTTTATTGTATTTCTAATTGATAAGAGCATTAAATGTAGCTGGTTTGCTGGTTGCTAAGGTGGCTGTGTCACCCATTAACATCACACACCATCAGCATCACTGGGCAGCAGATGCAGCAGCAGCAGTTTGCTGTCTAAAAGGATCTTTAGTGTTTTGTCTGGATGCAGGTGCTTCGACACATCTGCCCAGTGTGTACATACACCATCACACTCCATCTACTGTGATCTCTTTGCTTGTTTCTTCCAGTTAAACAAATCTTTTGAAGTGTCTTACTCGGAGGGTTAACACACACATCCAGTCTGTGCAGATGTAATATGTATGAAAGAGAAGCGCTCTCCATGTTGCCGCAGGTATACCTCTGCTTCAACATCACCCATAGCAGCTTCAAAATGCCAATCTTCATGCTGGAGGAGTAAAACTGACCGTTTGGCACAGTTGTTTACCAAGATGGATCTGAATATCAAATTGAAAAATGAAAGGCGATGATTCCCCTCTAGGTCAGAAGTTAGAAACATGAATATATCGGCTGTAGCCCCATGACTCCTTCATCATCATATGTGGATGTTGATTTTTGTGCCTTTCTCGATTAAAGCTTCATTAGGCAACACTTTTTTTTTACCATCATTGAGCAAAAAATCCATAATAACCTTTCACCATATTGTAATTCAAGTGTTTTGAGAGACTTCTGCACCTCCTCATGGATCTGTTTTAAGGCTTTTTGAAAATCTAGACCATGATGGAAGACTTTGACCAATCACAGGTCATTTCAGAGAGAGAGAGTGTTCCTATTGGCTGTGCTCCGGTCAGGTGAGCGGTGCTTGGTATAGTTTGACCGTTTGGTCGGATTTCGTGAGTGATTGACAGCCGGCTCTCATAGACACCAGCTGGACAGCAGACCTCGAGTCAGCTCTGACTGGTTCTTTTCGGAGTTCACAAGTGATTGACAGCTGCTCAGAGATGGCAGACTCCAGATCAGCTCTTACTGCTTGTTTTCCTCCGGTCTGTGAAATCTTGCAGATGCCGTTAGGAGCACTGGAGGACACAGAGATGCATGATTTTTTTCCAGGTTAACTGTTTCATGTACTACTGTCAGGATACAGCGACCGTTTTATAAAAATAACTTTTTTTATTTTCTCAAATCTCGCCTACTTCGGCTTTAATTCACAACATCCTTGTGTGTGGTAGTGCTTATAACTAGGAAAATACACTCATCAATATAGTTTTCTAACCTCTCCCTCTTTGTGTTCTCTCACTCTCTTTGAAACAGGGCACTGCTGAGTGTCATTTCAGGCCATTTTTTAATTCTAAGAAAACAGGTGTAGCATTTCCTTGCAGGGGTTTTCCCCTCATTTCCCTGTCATGTGGAGTGAACCTCCACCGGTGGGTGAAACTCAATATATTTCCACAGGGAGGCCAGTTAAAGAAGTTTGAAAAACGTAGTGTTTGTGTGTTCACTGCTCAGGGAAATTGGGCTTGATTGGCTGCTTGGACGATCAGAGGAAACTTATCCAGAGTCTGCAGCGTTTGGATGTAGCTGCTAAAAAACAACACTGAAAATGAACTTTGCAAACCCACATAATATCCCGTCATTATCGTTCCACAAGCGTTTTAAAACATTAGTCACAGAAAATCTCCAAACAGGGCATTCCATATAATTTTTGGATTTGTTGCCCAGTGCTTATATGACATCCTGAGATGCAAATTTACACTTCCATCTGCCCCCCTTTTCATCACAGATTGCTCACTTCCCTCCTTCTATCTCTATCTCTTTCCCTGTTGTGGGCTTTGTACCTAATACCCAGCTGGACAATGGCATGTAACCTGGCACGTCTGGGAGACCAGAGGGAAAGACAAAAACAGAGAGAGGCAGAAAGGCATGCAGTGAAAGAGGGAGTAAGACACCCGTAGGAGATTTCGGCAATGCCCGAACACAGAAGAAGAGGGGGTTGTTAATCGGATAATGGTCCCCGGGACAGAATGAGTCCTTCCTGGGCTGCATTGTGGCTTCACACACAGTCAACTCTCAGGCCGCGACTCTCCTGTAATTACATATTCTTCATGTGGATACATCGGGTGCATTAGCGGAGCTGGCCGGTCAGCACATTGAGGCTTGAGATGATTGGAAAAGAAGAGTCAAAAAAGAGATTTTCTTACTTTGAAGACTTTGAGGTATGAGAGAGGGAGGATAGAGAGAGAGAGAGAGGGTGAGGTAACCGGCCTTTTGTGTCCGCACTGAGATAAGACTGGACAGGATTTCAGAGGCTGCTTTCAGATGCCCTTTTCCTTTTGTCGTCGAGCTGCATGCATTTAGTTTCTCATGTGTCCTCCACTTTGTCGGCAGCACCTCAGGTGAACCTGAGTGTTGACGTTTTGAACTTCGGGGGAGTTTTACTCCAAATTTGATCGCTGCGCTGTTTGTACAATCAATCAGTCAATCAATCAATGTACTGACTGGATAGTTAATAACTGTTTGCGAATAATATTGTTGCTCCGTAACTGCTGCTGGATGTATAAATAAGCAACTGTTTCACCATGTCAATTTTAATAGGTGATAATATGTCAATGTTGTGCTCACAACTTGTTTCCGCTGCCCCCAAGTGGCCAAAAAAACAACAACAACAACAACTAGTTATTGCAGGTTTACGGAGTCATAAAGCCTCAGTATTAGCACAAATTGTTTGATCAAGCTGAAATATTTTATGAATGCAACTTGAGAGTCTGTTTTTTGAGCTCTAAAATCTAAAGGTTTGGATTAAGGCACTAAAAAATGCCTATTTTTTTCAATTTAACCCTCAAACACCTGTCATATTAAGATGTACATCATGAGTTGAGTCGACTGGTCAGAATACATATATGTCATATGTACTTGACTTCATACTTTGATGTTCGTCGTTCTCTAGAAAAGCAACCTTTTGTCCCCTCTACCCTCAATATTGGTAGATACCATACTTTGACTTTCTTCTGCCTGTTTGGCACAGCTGTGTACTACAGGGGTCAAATGACATGATGCTACAAAACATTAAGGGTCAGATTCTTAAATCATCAGTCCTTTGCTTTGGCAGACCAGACGGAATACTGGACCTGAATGCATCCACTGGTTCCGCTGTCCTAGCTCACCTCACGTCAAACTCGTAGTGGCCGACCATAGCCAGGCCCAGAGATCTGGTTCGATTGGGGAAAAGATAGGTTGTAGGTTTTTCAAGCAAATTTGTCGGTGAGATTCTCTGGGCTTCTTTGTCTGATGGGCTTTCAGCCACAACCTCCTATCATTCCTTCAATTTTGAGTTTGTAGATGCACACACACACATAGACTGTGCCACATAGGCTATGTGTCCCATTGGCGCTCTCTGAGTGCCACGCTGAATTCCAGTCCAGACAGGGAGGAAGTCATCTAATCATTCGCTGTGACCCTCATCTGCTCCGGCCTGTTCTGTCCCGCTTGTGCCTTCCATGTGAACCCTCTCAATCCAGTATAGGGCTGGTCCACTTTACAAGCTCGTAGCCTTTTCCCAGCATGAGCTGTTGTGTAGAGCTTTGTGTGTTGACCCTTAAATGGGTGCACATCCTGGAGAAGACTGAATCCCCTTTGTGAACTCATCCGCAGGGGTCAGATTCAGCCTGGCAAGCTGCGAGACCAAACACAGAGGAGCCAGCTTGTTGTGTATGGGCTGTTTGTAGACTGTTCACCTCTGAGGGGATGTGACCCTGGAAGTGGAGGGGTGATGGACTGGCTGGAATACCAATCACAAGCCTTTTCTTTCAAACAAAGCCATCAGAACTTCTTATCAGATTGACAAACTTAATTGTGTTGAAATGGCGAAGGCAGGCTGTTTGTTTCTGTCATTCACCTTCCCTGCAATTGTCTACGAAGCAATTCATCCTCAGCTTGTTTTTCTTGTTCTGAAATGAAAAAAAGATATTTGCAGAGGGACAAAAGAGTTACACGTGTCTCCAAAGTAGCCGAGCAGCTGTGGAGGTTTCTATGATGTCACGTCAACGGCTTTGTGAGTCACACTGCAGAGGAAGAAGCGTCTTTACTGTACCCACCACATCCAGGTGTGTTGGGTGAATCATCTGAGCTGAAAAGAAAAGAGAAAACATTATGTTGAATTAATTCCCATGCAACTTTATACGGCAGAACTTAACTTAACTTTTTCAGTGTTAGTGGAAACGTGCACATTGTTGCTCTCACAACTGTTGTGAACCTTTTGACTGGCGATTTGACATATAAATCACAGCCACCCCGTTGCCCTTGGTGCTTCAGTGGCTTCACAGTCCAGACTGTGCTGAGAAGCAGCTGTCGTTTGGTGTTGCAGCTTTGTGCGAAGAAGAAGAGAGGAAGTAAAAAGGGTCAGTCTTGAACTTTGGCAGAGACCGCGCCAGCTCTTTCACAATGCCTTGGAAACTGAACACTGTCTGTGACATTTACTGTCTGTGGTGAAGTGGAGCCGCTTTTATTGCCATGAATGGGAATGAACACAAACGGAAATCAACTGGAAGAGCAGGTCATATTCGATACAATGATATGTTTCCACATACAACGTAAGCTTTGTCAGTTAAAGCCTTTTTCAGAGTGTTGTTGACAGTAAACCTGTATGTAAACCTGCGGATCTATATTTGCTTCACAAAGACTACAATCATCTTGTCACTGAAGGTGCATTCATTCTCTACAGGGCAATACTGCTTCCATTTGGTTGTAGTTGAGTATCACAAGCAGGGCTGTAGCTACGATTTTAGAAGGTCAAGGAGTACAAGCCAGCACATTTTTTGTTTTGCATACACTTTTATTTCTAGTCAGGGAATAGTTAATCCTGTTTGGTTTGTCTAAATAGGGAAAAGTCTAAAAATACCAGAGTTAGTCGATACGACATGTGTTACTTTTAAATCTACCCAGGTTTCTAAAACTTTCAAAAAACACGGGGAGAGATCAGTGGAGGAACTGAGTCTGAATGGAGTTTTAAGTCAGTAGTAAAATATACATTATAAGTAAATCTTACAGCTTACTGTACCTAGTATGCGGTGTGCCTTTATTCTGAATTTGTGGCGCTTTATCGTGGTCATGTACTGTATTTTCATCCTACAATATTTCTTCTTTAGTCAGAGACTTGATTTTATGAATTGTACCTTGTTCTTTTTTTTAATTTAATCTCATTATTACTTGACGCTTTGGAGATATTGTCCTTGTTACATTAATGCCAATGAAGCGTACTGAATTGAATTGACACTTAAAGCGAGGGTAGGCCGAACGTTTTTGGCATCATTTGGCAAAAATTCCATAATAACCTTTCAGCATATTGTAATTCAAGTGTTTAGTTAGACTTCTGCACCTCTTCATGCCCGTGACATTTCAGAGAGAGAGCATTCCAATTATTTTTCGGAGTTAAAGGTTTGGGCAGTCTTGCGTATTTTCACAAGCTACACTACCCAGCTGGTCAGAACACAATAAGGTTCTCAGCTGACAAAAACAGTCCAACAGAGCAGCTTTGTGTGCAGTAGTTTAGGGTCATCTCTGTCCGTTCTGCTGGGCGACACTGACCCAGTCCAGTATTCTGTGTCCCGCATAGTCTTTGTCTCACATCGGGACACCATCAAGACTGTGCGTCTCTTTAGTTTAGATGAAGCACCCCGGTTCGTGCAAAGGTCAACGCAACATTGTTTATGGTGACATGGGGGTTTGTTGAGGACGGGTGGCGGCAGCTGCCATCTTCCAAAAAAAGGCACCTTTCCTTAAGACAATGGCTCTTTGTAGAAGCTGAAACGGCTCCACCTTTTTCAGCCTACCTGTCCAGTAACACCTGTAATTGGTGTGGGGGGGACCTTGGGGGTCATTGGTAATTAAAACTGAGCTGAGCTGTGATGATAGCACCTGTGGAGTGAGCCGTTTTTTTTACTCCTTCGAGATCGGACTGATGTAATTCTATGATGCATTTATGAAGGAGATTCCTCCATGGGGTTTTTTAGATGCTAAAAGTGTTTTGCTTACAAGTTGCGTAATGTGAAGTTTTGCAAAATGACTGTTTTGTTCAAAAATTGGGGACATTTTGTTCCCTGCGCTTGTTATGTGAAAACACCTGAAGGGGAAAAACTGTAGGCTGGGAAAAAGAAACTGCACATCTTCAGTCTGTTCATTGTCTTTTATGTATTCTCGCTGCGTGCTGTCTATGTGGGTGGAAGCTTTTCCTGCACCTTCCTTTCGTCTGCTGGGTGCTCATTCCTCCTCCTCCTCACCAACTTACAACTCTCAGGAGTGTCATCATCACTCCTCTCCTGTAACTTCACATGCGAGCAAGAAAGAAAAAAGGACATATTCACACCCGTGTGTTGTTATGTTCATAAGCTTGTTCCCGAAAGAAAAGAAAATGCCTCTTCTTTTTCATATATGATATTACTGCAGAAACTACAGTTCCTTCCAATGTGCAGGACATCATTGCTTTCTTATTGGATGCATTTGAATTGAAGTTGTTGCGGACAAATGCTCGCCGCCAGGGTGAATCCAACCTCGAGATGTTTGTGTAACGCCGTGTTTGCCAGCATGAACATGCATAAGTACATGCGAATGATACTGTATCCCGTCATGCATGTAAATGGAGAAATTGTTTAGTTGTTCAGTGTGTTCGCCTGAAGGGGAAAACTGGAATATTGTACCAGTCAACTGTGACACAATTGAAGACACTGAGAAAGAGAGAGGAGGATGGAGGAAAGAGTGGCATGAACGAAGGCATAAAAAAATACACCTGCAACCTAGACAGTCCTGCTGATGCTCTACCGGTATGAATATGCTAATAGGAATTACACCATGCAGTCGCAAGCTCCTGTGTGGATGTTGAATATATACCATGTTGTGCAAAACAATAGAATTTTACAAACAGTAGAAACCATGTCAGACCTCGGCAAATTCAGAATCTGTCGCCCCAGTCAGCTGAGACGGATATAAAAGCTGTCATGGAGGTATATGGAAATGATTTATTTCTTGAGGAAAAAAAAAGTGTCTTCCACCAAATGCCATTTAAACAGTCTTTATAGAAGTATAGGAGGGGGCACAGTTTTACAACATCCCGTACTGTGCTTATAAAATGCCCCATGAGACGTGCATTGAGGTGTTATGAGGCTTTGGGTCCTCCAGATGCTGCCAGTTCACCACAGACCGTGCAGTGGCATTTGGCTCTTTCGAGGCTTAATAATGAAGCTAATGACTGTCACTAGTGTTGGATTAAACCCTGCCCCGGCAGCCTGGGGGCTCAGGTGTACTGGCTGTAATTAACACATGGTAATTAATTTACTGAGGAGCTCGAAGAGGATAAGGGTGCCCCAGAGGTTAAAAAAAAAAGCACTTGTTACAGCAGATGGAGTGAGCTATGTCACAGTGCTCGACTGTGAGTCAGACGAAAAAAGGGATGCCTTCAAATTTGCAGGCAGCCGAATCCTTTTTAAAACCTTTAACGTGGCTTGCGGTGTATCCAATCCTCTGTGTCATCCGTGTGAGAAGCCACCGCCGCAACTTTGCATTCACAGACTTTTTTGACTGAGAAGTTTTTCCAAATTTGTTCGGTCAGCCTCTGAAAGATTTTTGATATTGAACGCGGTCAGAGTCTGTGGCGATTACATCTCGAAAAGTAATTGTGTTCAGTCCCAAAAGACAGTATGTCTTCCGTACAATGCATTTTTGTTAAATCTGATACTCATAGAAGAATTACGCCTCATTGCGCTCACATGAAGCGTGAAATTATCTCGCCCCCACTGGCAGGTTTTGTGAAAAAAAACAAGCTGCTCTTTCTAGGACTCAATTCAAGTCTAAATTACTTGTTGGCGCTGACATTATTTGCAGAGATGCTACCTTTCTTCTTCTTCTTAGAGATCCCATAATGAGCAGCTGGATGCCGTTATGACCTGGCTCCACTGTGGACCTGCCTTATCTTCAGGTCACAATGATAACCTCTGAATGCGACAAGAGAGTCAAAGGTTATCTCCAATTTAGTGCCTTCTCTTCCTCTACTCCATAACCTGACTTCAGAGATTTGTGTGTGTTCGTAGGCGGGTATCAATGGGTTAGCCAGGCGGAGAATTAACCAGATAATGCAGTGAATATTTCAATAGATGAGAAAGCTATATAGAGAACTATTAAACTGGATTCACTCTCAAACTCAATCCACAGAGGGCCATTAAAGTCTGAGCTCTCTACAGCTTTCCTGCAGTCATACAGGCCGGGTGTCTCTGTTCAGTCTACCATATATCGCTCTCGCTTTCTATCTCTTCCTCCGCCCTTTCTATTTTTCCTCTGAACCCTCCTTTCTCTCCCTCTGTTTTGCTTCTTTTCATTCCTCCGCCTCCACAGTGACTCTCCTCTCCACTTTAGCTCTTTTTCCAACTCAGAATCTCTTTGCTGCTTTAACTCTTTCTTTATCCTCGCGGGTCCTTCTCCTATTTTCTGTTTTATTTTTGTGTCACTATTAGTGTTTGGGCAGTTGTGGCTCTGCAAGTATAGTGGCATTACTAGTTTCTCAGTATCATGGTGGTAGCAGCGCTGCTTTCTGAATTAAATAGCTTTTCAGTAATTTAGCTCTTTTATTGATCCCGTAGTGAGGTAGCGTCCACACAAGCAACATTTCCCCCAGAAAGTCCCGCCTCCCACCTCATTCACCGGCCAGGAGCTGCACATATGGTCGCTCAGGCACGCAACACGCTATACTAAACAAAACAAAATATGCCGGTGAGCAGCAAAGTCTTGCTCGGCTAAATAAATAAACAGCTAACGGAGGATGTATTGATTGATTACATTATGATGCCTTCAAGCTCTATTCAGTAAAGATATTGGGCGAAGGTAAATTATAACATCATGATGTGCTTAGATGCAATCTCTAGTAAGTAAAATGTACTTTTAGCAAGAAACTTGAGAATCAATATTTGAAGGTTTTTTCACTTAAAACTTAAAAAAAAAACGTAAACTTAAAAAAATAGTACATTATTTTTATCGTCACATACAATCGTACACAGCACAACGTAGTGAAATTCGACTTCTGCATTTAACCCATCTGCATAAGGAGCAGTGGGCAAGAGATGAGAAGAGAGATGAAAAGCACACTATGTGGAAATATATCACATAATTAACTATATGCCAATATTAAATGAATTCCATGCTTTGAAGGCAGAAAAATTGCGCTTCCAATGAATATTAGGTTAGAAATACAGCATTTGCTCCATTTAAACCACGCCCACTTCAAAATACAGAGACAGATCATTTTGTTGGTTGAACAGACACGGATACGGATAATGACGTCTCTGCACACCTCTACGCTCTAAACCCCTGAGCCACAGCCACCCCGAGACCATAGAGTAGATCAAATAGCGCAATGACACAGTTACTTCCTCTGACACCAATTATGAGAAGTTCTTCCTCCATTGGGATTAAGGTCAAAGTAGCAGTTGACATTGTCAGATCTTTAATTCTCAGATCTCCATAGCACCTTGAGACATGAGTGGATTCAAAGAGTTCGAGGAATGCATAATGCCTGAATGATTTCCTTTCCTATAGCCTAGCTTCAACTTCACATCAACCATCTAACCTTAAGAGCTGCCCAGTGACATGCACGCTCTTTATACTGTTGATAATGCCATTTTAATGTCTTAAATATTAAAGGGTCTTGGGGAATACTACTGCATATGTGAGTAAAGGCTAAGTTTGAGAAGTGAAATAAATCTGGAGGTGTGGAGTTAGAAAGAAGTGATCTTACAAGACCAGACTTACCATTAGCACACCTCTGACTGAACCGTCTGCGATTTGTATTGTGGGTAACGTAGGCACCAGTTTTTGACAAAGAAGAAGAATGTATTGGGAAAAAAAGGACAATATCTCTGGTTCTGCCACATCAATTTTTAGCCCTGTCCATCACAGTGTGGGTTGGTGTTTTGGAGCTGTTCTAAAACATGTTGAAATCTGTTTAGCGACAACAACTGTCACATCAAATTTATGACTTCATTCATTAAGCTGACATCCCCCTCAGGGCCTCCTACCGTTGGACTTGCCAAACCTTTCTTTGGTAAATGCTGGTCTTGGCCATGGTTCTGCCTCCAAGGTGTTTTTTGTGTTGCATCAGGGCAGCCAGCCAGCGAACCGTTTCTTTCCGCGTTATTTATTTAATGCTTACAATCAAGTCGAATAATATGGCTTAACCTACCATCATGGGTAATTAAGTGCTCTGATTGTCTTTGTGTCTTTGGCACGTTTCTTGAACAATACAGCGCTGCTACCCTTTTACAAAAGCATAATACTTTGGGTGTTCATCAAAGCACAAGCTGCCAAAATCATCCTCAAAGCTGAAAAACATCCATTCTCCAGGGGAAGCCTTGGCAGGTGGCAGTGGTCCAACCCTACAGAGCCTGAAGGAACAGCACATCCTGGGTATATGGAGGTAGCTGCCAGTTCGCTCTGTCTCTGTCTGTCTGTAGCAACTCCCAAAGCCTTGAATAGGTAACCGTGATTATTACACAGCGAGTCACATTGTCTTTTATACCACTGTTTTTTAAACAGTATACACATATTTTGGAGTAGTTCACTTAATCCATCAAAGGTCAAAGGTGCATCCAAGAAACCAATAGATTGACAATGGATAATTGTTAATAGATAAATGTATTGTGCATTCCTTTATCTTGTAGTGTTAACAACAATGTAGACTGACAAAGATAAATATTATTTTCATTAATGAACAATCTGTCACCTATATTTTGTGTTTAATCAATTAATTGTTTAGTCCACAAAATAAAAAATAGTGAAAAATAATCCCAGATGTCTTGAAATGCTTGTGCTGTCCAACCAACAGTCCAAAACCCCCCAAATATATCCAGTTTACGTTATTGTAAAACAGGGGAAAGCAGCAAATCCTCACATTTCAGAAGTTGGAACCAGCAAATATTGGTTCTTGATAAATGACTTATAAAAGGAACTTACAAACAAAAACAATTACCTGATGATCACACATGTTCTTTAGGGTCAGGGGTTAGTTTTCTGTCGATCAACTGAATCATCGTTTCAGCGCTAGAAAAATGTTAATGTTAGTTGAACAACTACAGCCTGACCTTCAACAGATCGTCTTGATTTTGAGTCCAACTGCTTTGTTTAAGTAACGAGCCACATTTACATTATTGTGAAAACTAAATGTTTTGTCAGATCACTACCTTCTTGTTCATCTTTATAATACACTAATGCTACAGTATGTCCTGTCTGATCCAAAATGGCAGAAGGAAGGCACATAGCACTGATGAACATCCACTTTGGGACCCAAAAAGCTTCTTTAACTGCCAACTAATTCATCTTCCAAAACATAGACAATCTGCACTACTGCCAACTAGCTCACTTCCTGCTCGGGGCTGCTTGGCTTTGATTGCTGTCTTTTCCTCCCAGTTGTCTTTTCCCGGTGCAGTCTGCCCAGAGCAAGAATATCTATGATCCTCAATCTGTCTTTTGCTGCGTCTTTGGGACGTTTGCCTATTATGTCTAGACTCTAGGAGGGACGCTGATATGGCTTCTATTGTCGGTGCGACACAAAAGGGGTTGATAGCGACGTGTCTTGGGTGATAAGTGTCTAATAAAGTCCTGTTCAACACAATCTGTGTTTGATGATTAAATCCCTCAAGCAGGGATCAAACTGTTGAACGACCGCGCTTTGTGCAACTCAGCATCGCACAGTAGGCTGGCGGTCAGAGGGATGTGATCATTTCCACTCAGCTGTCCTGTTTATTGCCTCCTCCACTCCCACTTTCTGCGGTTACACTCCTTTCTTGGATTACTGTGGCGACTGCAAACCACACATAGCAAGAGGCGGTTCTGGGGGGGAGTCCTAAACCCGAAGGCATTCTGGGTATGTGGCGCTGAATGGTCTGAAGGGGTGTGAGACTCAGCAGCTGTCCTCCCTTCCCACAATCCTTCACCTGGTGCTGTCCCATGACGTTGAAAAACAGACAACGATAGACATTCATTTACCTGAATATAACCCAACACATAACATACATTTCACTTTACATCATGGGGAGGTGGGACAGATGGTTATAAGATCCCATACTGGGAGGAGAATTGATTCAGGAAGAGAGGGGGTGTGTGGGAGAGTGATTAATATATCAGGTAAAGCTAAGTTATTGATAGTGGAAGAGCGTGATATATGCTCTCCTGTGTGTGCTTCAAATAGGGCATAATCTTCATCTGCCTTACAGAATGGTGTTGATGAGGAATGTAACATAACACACTGAAATATGGCTGAAATATCTGAAATATTGCAGGTCAGTGAAGACGATGTGTTTTAAGCTCAGCGCTCTTCCTCACGCAGCGTTCAGTATTTATTGATTTATGCAGATGAGAAGCTGTAAAACATTTCTGCAAGCAAAGTTTCTTTTAATGTTCTTGAAGAAGATCAAAGATTAAGCAATAGCGGTTTCAGTGTCAAACCCAGATGCTTTTCTGGATGAACCACTGAATCATGTGTTTGGAAGTTCTATAGCAGTCAAGTCTAGGGATGTTAATAATTAACCCTTTAACTGTTAACCGACATTAAGCATTTTAACCGATTAACTCTATTGGTTAAAACGGTTAAAAGAAATGTTGATAATGAATTAAAACGCTGAGAAAAACTCGTCATTTAAAGGAGAAAAGCTGGTCCACCTTAAGACAGTCTGAGCCGGTGTTACAGATATTAAAACGATTACCATAGCAAGATTTTTGCATGTTTTATCCAATTTCTTATGAATTGTGGTTGCATTAAATGACTGCTTACAATTTTTGGAAGGACACCATACTTTTTAGTTCGGTATTCGGTATTTTAATGACAGTCTTCAGTGTCAAACAAACCAAATTGTCCATCTTTAGTCTTCCCTCTTACAGAATTTTATAGTAACTATGAAAAGATGATATTGTAACCAACAGAGTGACAGAGAGGGATTTCCACCAATCACAGAGCTCCTGGGCAATCCAGCATCAACACGCCAGGAAGACTAGCTGGTGCCATTGGTATCAGCTAATGGGGATCCTTTTTAAATAAATAAATAAATAAATAAATAAATAAAAACACGCATTAACATCGTGTTTTTCTAGGAACTCATTCCACGACGAGCGCTGACATTTACCAGCATTAAAGAGCCCAGAAGAACACTGTGGTTTGTGGGAAAGCAGTCTTGCATACAGTCTCACATTCATGCTCGACGTGCTAATGTACCCAGACAGTGTGTGTGCATCAAGGTGTGGGGTTGGAGTGCCAAGGCTGCGTCGTGTTCAGCTGGCTGAACAACAGAGGTGTTGATGTGAGGCCGCAGGAAGTGGAGTATCTGGATATTGTGTGTGTGTAAACCGGGATATTAAAGGAATGGCATCTGTTAAACAATGTATGTGGATGTGACATGCCTGCATAGATATGTGTGTGGTTGTGAATTTGATAGCAGCTGTTTCTACAGTCACAGTGAGGACATTTTCACATTCCCATTTTCCGTGATACCAATTACACTGGACATTTTACAAGAAAAGATGATTCCTAATTGATGATGATTCCAAAATCCTAATCAACTGCAGTCGATATGGCAATAAATTATTGAATTGAATCTTGAATGAATGACGCTCAATATATGCAGAGCGCTTACTTTGACCTTTAACGTTGGATGTCTGGTTGCATGTCTGGCCTTTCCAGTGGAGCTTTTGCTACGGGGCTGCAGGTTTCCACCTGGCACCGGGGGCTCAAAGGGTGTAGAGCAGGTCATCCACCAATCGAAAGGTCGCTGGTTCGATCCCCGGCTGCTCCGGCCACATGTCAATGTGTCCTTGAGCAAGACACTTGACCCCAAATTGCTCCCGAAGGCATAGCCATAGGTGTGTGAATGAGAAATTAGATTAAATCCTGATGGGAAAAAATGGCTCTGCCATCAGTGTATGAATGTGTGTGTGAATGGGTGAATGCTGACATGTAGTGTAAAAGCGCTCTGAGTGGTCGGAAGACTAGAAAAGCGCTATATAAATGCAAGTCCATTTACCATTTATCATTCCTGTAGTTAGTGATGTCCTGCGGGACCTTCCACACTGACTCAGGGTCGTTGGCTGACAACTTGTTTTTCAGCTTCTCTTTGCTACTCTGATCTCCTTTGTCAGTGTGTTCTTGGCCTGGTTGTTCAGGAGGCCACCTCCTTGGCCTGACGAAGCTGCCGGAGTTTTGCAGTAAAGTATGGAACAGACACTTTCACTTTCACTTTCAGTTTGTAGCGTCCAACTATGTACTGATAACACTGCGCTGGAATGCAAAAAATTAACTAAATAGGTTTTATTTCTATAAAAAAAAGCAAAACGACGGTGAGGCTGGTGGGCAAGTCATGTAATTGGTGAATGCCCGAACACCAGGTAACACCGGAACCACAACGACTACTGCAGCAAGCCTTGTCGGGGGGTCTAATGAAAGGTGACTGGACTGCTGTGCTGATGCTGGACTGTCAGCCAATAAAGGCCTCATCTCTAAATGAACATGGATTTGAGCTAGAGGGCTGGTAGATGGGCAGACATTCCCCTCGGGGCACGAGGTTTACACAAACTAAAGCATGTCGTGTATGCAACAGTTTGTTTTTTTCTGCCGCACATGGCACTTTGGTTGCGGAAAGAGAAGACGGTGGGTCATTTCTGTGCTCGTGAACATGAGGATGTGATTTTGTGTTTTGTACTGCATGTAAATGTGTGTGTTCGTATTTTCATGTCATGTTTGATGGCAATGCAGGAAACAGCACACACTCTCATTCTCTCAGTCGCACACCTTCTTCTGACCATGCATGCCCAGTCCTACCACCGAACAATGGTTATTACCCCGCTGAGATGAGCTCCTCCGTCGTTTTAAAGCCTCATTTGAACAGACACTAACACGGCGCTCAACAGGATATTACGGAGGAAGTGAGCACTTAGTGAGCTCAGTAAAACTCATAAGCTCACATGTAACTTAATAGATCGACCGGTGCCCTGCCCTCACTCCCCTCTTTACCCCCTTTCTCCCTCGGTCTTTATGTTCTAATTTAGTACCGCGGCACAGAGGCGCAAACAAGCGACGGGGGCATAATTGCGGGTGGCGACTGGGGAGCCGAGTTTTTACCCCGCCGTGTTTATTTACAGCTCCGATGAAAACGACACTCGACGGACCTCTAATGGAGCTTTTTTTGCACTCTTTCCCCCTTTAATACCCCCCACCTCTCGCCTTCTTCCCTCTGTTGTTGAAGCATTTAATTTGTGTCCGGGATAAAGAGTTATTGCAATCAGCAGCAAAGGGCCGCCTGGCCTCTTATTCCGAGCCACGGCGCCGTGATCCCAACGCTGGGTTCCGGTGCATGCGGCGCTACAGTACACTGCAGTAAGCATTAGCGCATCCGTGGGCCTCTTAATACAGAATGTAATCATGGACTGACCTCTCATGAAGAGTCTAAACTGTGTTTCCCTGCGGGTGAGTTAAGCAGCAGAGTTTATCACTGTCGTATAATCTCATGCACATGTCGCATAAACACACACACACTTTGCTAAAGCTTATGAAATGCATATACCCATTTAAGGGGAACAGTGTGCATATAGCAAACTCAAAATGTCAGTTCAGCAGGGTACATAAAACGGTTACGAGCAATAAAAACCATAAAAAAAACAGTGTAATTCTCTGTATAGAAAAGCACTGTTGCCTGTAAAAAACGTGATTCCTTTGTTATTATTCAGGTAGGAATGTCGCAGCGCCCTGGGGTGGAAATTAAAGTCCTCTCAGTGCAACACTGCTTCTGACAACCGGATGACATTTATCAGAGTTTTGGCTATCTTAAATATTTCCCCCTCATTCTCTGAGCGGCTGGAATATAATGCAATCAGTCAAACACGACTGAGGGATAAATGGACCTGCTCATGAGTCTGAATGAGACTCATCAGTCAAAAATGAATAGAAAATGGAGTCTTTCTGAGTCACAGGTGGAGTGTATGGCTGTTTCTGCCATTACGCCATAACCCTGTTAAGGTTTATTCTGGGTTTATCCGTTTACACGCAGCTTTACTGCTCTGTGATTGAATCTCATCACGACTACACCGATGTAATATTCTCTCTTCGTCTTTTGTATCAAGCGCTGAGGGGTTACTGCTAATTCATGGGACAGGAATAATGATCCTGGTATAGCGATCTTCTGGATGCTCCTGACAAATAACCGGATGTCACTGGCAATTATGCATTTCCACTGTAATGAATCACAGATGTCGGGACTGGGAGGGCCTGCTGCTAAAAAGCACTGACCCTGGGAAATTAATTGATGTTGCCACCACGCAACTGCCAACAGTTATACATCAAAACTCAGACAGCGAGGAGGGAACAAGTGAATAATAGCATATTTTATTTGTAGAGCACTTTTCAAGGTGTTTTTTAACACTCCAGAAAGCAGCAAGAATATATTCATATATCAGATTTCGCACTCAGGCAGATCCATGTCAAAGCCAAACCCTCAAGGGAACACTAATGACACTGTTGTCGTACGCCGTCGCATTAACACATTAATGTATATTGTTGTCGCCGCCGCCTAAGTGAAGACAACGGTGTTGATATTCTAATATATGGAAATACCGTGTGATTTGTGCGCGCGAGCGCGACGCTGGAAGGAGGAAAAGGGAAGCGACAAGGGTGACAAGGACATCGCGCTCGTTAAAGTCGACGGAAGAGTGATGGATGTCTGGCGGGGCATTAGTCATGTCTGCATTAATCTGTTGGCATCGCGGCAAAAACACAACACATTGATATAAATGGCAGAACTTGTTGGTGTTTGAGGGAGGGTTAGGGTTAGAGTGAAATATGAGAAGTGTAAAGTGACTCTGACAGCGTAGCATGTTAACTTGTCAGCGCCTTTTTGAAATATGAGATTTTGTTGTTCTTGTTTTCTTGGACTCTCAAGCATGCCGGACACATTCTTTGGTTACATGCACGCAACCCCCCACACACACACACACAGACTCAGAATCAGAATCAGTTTATTCCCATGAACAGTACAGAAATAGATCATAATCTTGGTGCATGGGTGTAGAAAATGATCAACAAATAGTACTGACAAAACTGACAAAAGCACAGGGAAGAGATACTCTGTTAAGCTCAATAACCAGGCATATGACTATGTGACATAACAGGCAGGTGATTACATGTATACCTCTTGAGTGTATTATGACTTGGATCATAAGAAATTCATCTTTTAACCAGTGAACTCCTGAATAAAGCCTGAATATGTGTCCTGAATCTGGAAGACCAGCTGCACCAGAAGCACCAAAAGATTGCTGCAACTTTCAGGATTACAGTGAAAAGCCAATTTCCCAATCAGGACTCTTATCTATATCAGTACTGTTAGGGCTGATATCAACACCAGCAATCTGAAATCAATTCCAAATCAAGGTGAGTTTGAGTTCAGATCAGGTCCAAAGCAGGCCAAGACTAAAATCCACTCCCTGCCTTTTGGCTGCGCTCTTGTCTACCCCACATCAAACCTCTGCAATTACCTAATTGCATCTTGTCCGTAGACCTGGCATGTGTCTGTCCACGGTCAAGCTGACTGCACACGGCTCCGTGTGGTGATTAGCTCCTGTTTAAAGACTAAATCCACGGGTTTATATCATGTTACGTTGACCTTCCTGATGGCTTTCCAGTATGAATGTTGTAAGTTCGTCCAAAGCGTGCGATAGCAGCTATTATGAGGATGAAAGAGTGTGTTCACACAAATGGTTGAGGGCAGTGTGCAGAGGTTTTGCGAGGATTGGTGCAATGTGTTTGCTGAGACCTAAAGTCAAGTCTGAGATGAGAGCAAACAGAAGCCAACAGTTTACACATCTTTTTCAAATGTGAAAATGGGTTTAGAGATGTAGATCTGTCTGCAGAGCTCTGGGTTAAAGCCCTTCAGCATTGACACTCATTACATTGTGTTTGTAGGGCTGGAAATGCGACTCCTCTGGTAGCAAAAATAAGTCAGATTGTTATTATACCCCGCTTCAATTCGCTCCGTTTGACGCTTTCAAACTTCACATAACTCAAGAATTCAAATGCTAATTATGACAATTTCACACAAATGTCTAATAGGATAAAATGATGAAGTGATGACATTTAGGACGGACACGGATGTCAAAATGTAACTTGACTGGTTTGCGGAGGCATACAACTGAGAATCCTGTCTTATATTCTTATACTCCTGCCACCTTCATGCCACCTATTTCCTCGCTTTTTTGCAATACTAGCACACCTGCGACATACACACACACGCAAATGCAATATACACACACTTTGCCTAAACCCAGGGCGCTCCTTAGACAGCAACAATAATGAGGACGTCGTTAATTTGCCAAAACGAGCAGGGGGCCTTTAGCGCGGGCTCGTAATTAATTAACAGCAACACTGTTACTTAATTAGCTCCACATGAAAGGAGAAGGCTGGTGGTGGAGGACGAGGTGTACAGTGTATGTGTGTATGATTAAAGGGGGTGATGGAGATTGATGGTGAAGAGCACGTGTCTAACTGACTACATGTAACATCTGTGGATGTAGTGGTGCCTCGTGGTGGGACCAAATAACCTCTAAACATTTAATAAAGGCTGTTAAATGTGACAAATGCTCGATAACGTAACAACTTCAGACTGGCGGTTCATATAATGACATTTTTTATCTACAAAAACAATAACCCTAACCCCAGTAAATGTCGCAGACAACATAAAAATCCATAAAGATCCTTTTTAACATCATTCTGTGGAGATCTGTATGCCCCTTTTCTTACTTCCTTTTTGCTGTCTCCATTTTGTGTATGTGATATGATCTCTTCTGTACGTGGGTATACATTCCCATGCCTCCGTGTTCATAAATGGCAGCCCGTTCTCTACCCACTCCCCGGCTTTTTCTCGCTTTCCCAAACGCTCACGGGGAGAGCGTTTGCTTTATTAGCTGCAGGCCAAAGTACCGCCTTATAAACCCAGATACCAAGTCGTTCTCCCTGAGGGGCACAGAACCCTCTGGATGAAATCACAACTCAACATTACTACACATGTTGTATACATATTCAGGCCTGCATAGTGTATAGCATCAAAGAGGCCCTCTTCACTTCTGCCTTAATTCATCTAATGCTCTTTAATAACTTATGCTGGTGAGCTTTAGTACCACCAGAGACCATGTGCAGTAGTACAGTATCAGTGTTTGTGTTCTATAGCCTAAAGGTAAAAAATAGCTGTTTTGTGGTTTGTTGAGGCACCAGGAGAAGAGACTGCACTCTCGGATACTTTAGACTCAAATTGACTTTCACAAAATTTCGGGAAATGATTGTCTACTTTAGAAATGCAGATTAGTCAATATGTACTAGACAAAACACTGGTAAGATTTCCTTGAAAATTGAAACTGCATGTTAAGTGGCGTTGATTAAGGGACTGAGGGATGGACTGGGTTCAAAGTTGAGGGGATGAACAGAAGATCAAACGGGCATTTGTCATTCGGTATCAAGAACCTGTGTTACATTGTCTGTTATGCGTTACAGTAATGGTTTGTTTCACAGAGCCATCTTAGAGCGCCGTCATTGATTGGAAAAAGGGCAGTCACTTTCAAAAAAATACTTGGCAGGTGATTCGATGAACCATCTGTCAATCAAACTCTTGCCGAAGCCAGTCAGGAGAAGAGCGAAAAAAAAAATGTCCATCCCGAAAAGCCTTCAGTGTCGTTCTTTGTTCTTCTTTCGATGAAGAAATACTCTCCAGTTCTGATAGAGCTCATGCTATCGCAGCATCTAACCTCTTCAGGAGACGCCATTGATGTTTAGAACCAACTGTCTCACACACCTAAACCACGCCTGTAGCTGCCAGATCGGTCCGTTGATTGGTTCGTAGCGCTGTGGCTCGAACATAAACACATCGCTTAAAGACTGACGAGATGGATTTTCATGTGATCTTGTGATCGAACGATTCTCACATGATCTTGTGATATTGCGAGGATCAAGCTGCCGTGCAAGGTCGGCATTACATAGTCATAGACATTGATGATGATCAGGCATCTTTACCAGTTCCATGGATGCTATTGTGTCACTGACACCATCTGTGACCTCCCTGTAGCGGCAGCAAAAGTGAAAGAGAATTTCCTTAAGGGGATCAATAAAATATTCATTTTAACAGAGAAACAGTTATTTTTCTGTACATCTGCCTCAGCCTGTTACCTAATAATACCAACACGAGGAATGACAGCTGTTAAAAGCAGTAGGTTCTGAAGCCTGCAGTGTGAAAGGCCGCAGCGTGGTGTTGGTGTGGATGTAAGCCGTGGCTCCCCTCTGGCCTTTTCACTATGCTCTAATCCTCTCTCGTGCCTCTATCTGGATGGCTCAGACAACACGAGGTCAGAGGACACCAGGCTAATGCAATCATATGATTTAACAAGATAGACAACAGCAGCGTGAGGTCGTCTGCGCGTGTGTGCATTCGTATGTGGGTGTTGGCACTCTCAAGTCGGATGAAATGAATAAATCACTGTATGAATACACTTCTTTTGAGATGATGAAATTATAATACACCGCACCTGTTTTTAATACATCCAAAAGCGCAATAATAATACCACTGCAGTCAATTCTGATCTATCAAATAGTCAACCAACAAGGACCCCTTTGCATTTTTTAAACCGCTAAAAAACAGGGTTCAATTCATCAGATGCTCTCTTTGGATTATTCATGAGGTTACGGGACTATTAAGGCAACAACATTGTGTGAGGCCATATACAGCAATAGCATATTTCCTCTTTAATTTCATATTCAAGTCTAATTCAAAGCCTGGAATATGCACACTTAATGAAAGCAAAGAGCGAGCCAACACTCTAATGAAATGCAGTATTTTGCGGTTAATTTGACTTCCATATTTTCCTCCAAACCGTCACCCCTTTTCTCTGTCATCCACTCATCCATGATTGAATAGAAAGAAAAGGATGCTCCAGTCCCCGTTATAAATTATGTATACAACTCTCATGCAAGTCCTATCTGGACTGGAAACGATTAATAATGAAACAGCAACTGTAATTACATGGCGCTCATCACAGATATTTTCAATTCACTCTTCCTCCTTCTCTGCCTCATCTCTTTACCCATCTATTTCTATCTCTCTCTCTATCCTTCCTTTTCTCCCCTTTGCTCTGTCCATTTCTCTTTGTGTCTGCTACTTTAGGTTTAATCCAATCTGCTCATCAGCGTCAGCTTTCATCTGGCATAATGTAGGTGACATCATTGTGGGTGAAACGGGGCGTACGTTTGAAGTCTATGGTGAAGTCTAATCTCCTCTTTGGTACTTGTTATGTGGAAAACATAGACGCTGAAATTGGGATACAAATGAGTTCTTTCATGACTCCTGTATGAGCATCAGTGTAAGAGTTGAACTTGCCAACACATAGCCAGTCAAATAAGTAAGTGACTAGTTTTTTTACCATCATCCCTTGGCATTTACAAACCATAAACTTGGACCTATTTAGCTACTTTTCTGGCTGACAGTGCGAATAAAGTCGGTTCATTCACTTGAATACAGTTAAGGGACTGTTTCTTTTATACTTACTATGTTTTTGTCTTCAATCAACCAATCACGTTGTTTTATGCAGGTCTGTAATCCGTGAGATTTGGGAGGTGTGTGCATTGACTCCTCTGTGACCTGATTATTTGTAACAAAAATAATAATAATAATAATTGGTGAACTGTTTGTCATAACTTTTTATTTGTGAACAAATTATTAACGAAAAGTTATTTAAAAGTTTTCTCAATCTGCTCTTTTGATTTACATAATATGATTTTACAAGGCAAACATTCCCAGAAGAATTAAATGTTCAGATGAAAAAGCTGTGATATGTATGAATTATTGAATAATTATTTAATAGCAAGTTTTCTCTTTAGGCTTTTTGGGCATTATGTATAGTAAAAATAATGGTCAGAAATCATGTAAAACCATTTTCAATACAAAACCTTCACATTTTCTTGCGGGATGACCCTTTAACCCAATATTTTCTATATCTTTTATGCACTGTAGAAATACAGAATCTAATAGTGATTCAACACAAGGTGCAGCCCTACAATGAAGGTATAATATGTGCATCGCTGGTGCTGAACGATATATTTTTCACATTGGATAAAGTAAGGTGTGCTGCCCGATGTGGCTAATTATTGTGCGTTGATGCTCTGGCACCATTGTTCCAGTCTGAACATCTCTCTTCCTCTGAGGGCACCAACATGCTGAGAGTTCCTTATTTCACTTTCAAATGTCAGAGGGCCAAACTAGTCAGTTTTGATCCTGAAAACAAATGCTCTACTCGGGACATAAAAGAGGAATTTATCAAAGCAGCTCCCCTGTATCTCCCTCCTATAATATCGCCAAATACAGTCTCTTCAGCCAGATGAGGGTCGCAGCATGTAGCAGCTTGCTTGACAGCCCGCCTCGCCAGACACCGCCCCGCGAGCCTCTTTGATTCAAAAAGCCGCTTAATGATTTACACGGAAAAAACAACATCAGTAACAAACGGTTTCTGCAGACAGCTTTGTGTTTTTGTGGAGACGGCAGAAGAAGAAGAGGAGGCCCTATCTGAGTGGATGCTGTCCATGTGTAGAACAGGAAGCAGGAGGGCTCTCTGAAGGGGTCTGAAGTGAGCAGACGTGTCTAAAGCAGGGCATAAAAAGTGTTCATTTATCAACATTTTCCTTCAGGATTATCTTTCCTAATGCATCCATTTTTGAGCTTTTGCATTTTCTGTCAGGTCTGTTTCGGTCCCCTCTTCTACCCTAACCTCAATTTCCCCTCTTTCCTCTTTCATTTGATCTGTTTATGAATTGTTTCTGTTGTGGTTTGCACCGGTGAGGCTGCCATAATGATTACAGGTGTCTTGTCTGCGGGAGCACAGGCAATTACAGATCTGCAGGAAAGGAGGCTGCGTTCACCAATGCGTGTTAAAAATTAAGCGTCAGTGTATTTCAGCAGTCAATCAACCAAACTTATTCTCAGCATGCTTGGAGAGGTTTTGATTTGTGAGGCAAAAACAAAAAAGTTCACACCATAGCCGTGGTTCTATCACCGTATGTCACAGGCTATAGCTTCGTCTTCATTTGTAGACATTTGCACCCATCTTCCACAGGGCAAAACAAGATAAAAGAGTTTGTCTCGATTCATTATCTGTGACGTGTAGCTCTGTAGAGAAGGAAATGGAAAAGATGGCAAAGGTGACTTTGAGAGGGCCCAGTTAGATTTTCGAGGCATAAGGTTTCATGTGGTGTAATTGTATACCTGATTAAAGGGTGAGGGTTTCCTTGGGTTGGATTAATTATAGAGGTTTTGTGAGAAAGTTTGATCACGTTCTGTGATTAACATGGATCTATGGTGTCAGATTTAACACAGAAGTAGTGGTGTAACGGACCGTAGTTGGTCCGTGATCCATAACCATCATCTTGTGAAATTAAGCTTTACTACTGATTGCTATCGGACGATATTCAGTAAAAAAATATGCAATCGGGAGATCTGCATTAATGCTTTGAAGCGCCGATCCCAGATAATGCTACATTGTGAAAAACAAATCCGTGTTGAAATCGGCAGGAGAGCTACTAATGTTGGCAGCACCGAAATAATATTAACATTGCATTGCATTATGGTAGTTTCAGGCTCTACTCGGTAAAAATTATAATTGGGCGAAGGTAAATTCTAACGCTATCATGATGCGTTCTAATCTTGTAAAATCTAGTTTTAGGTGAGAAACTTGAATAAATCCAGTTGTTTGAAGGAGATGTTTGTTTTTAAAGCAATATAAAATAGATATTAAAGAGAGAGATATGACCTGTTTAACGTCCTAAGACTTATAAAACATCATTAAAACTACTAATGCCAAGATGTTTTTTTATCAATAAAAATATAATATTTGATTTCCTAATCATTTGAATTGTGTTTTTATGCAAATAACCGCTATTGATGACTATACCAAAGTAAAAGGATGACATTTAGATTTAAAAACAACAACAAAAATTAAATCGGCCGATATGGCTCATCGATGATCAGCAATCTGTATCTGCGGAAAAAAATTTGATCAGGGCAACTCTAAGTTATATTTGCTCCCTTTTATTTTCTGCTGATCCGATCCGTGACTCTGAGTTTTGTGATCCGTTGGCTCAATAGCCGATACGATCAGTTAAAAAATGCCTTGATTGTCCCTGATACGATCCTCGAGATTGGATTGGGACACCCTAGTTTTAACTACACCACCATGTTTTTGATGACACGTAGCACACCTAGTGATTAATTTTGCCTTTTTATGAACTATATGGAAGATTTGAAAATGACTTGAGGCTTCTTTATTATTATCTTTGCATGACTTTGCTTACATGACTCTTATTCAGCCCCTTCTCCCTTCAACTTCATGAATTCCCAAATGTATTAAATTATTTACCTAACAGTAGGTTAATTGTGCAGTGCATCCTTTTCATTAAAAAATAAAAAAACTATACATGAAGCAGAGTCACAATGCATCTAAGAATCAGGATTTCTTCTTGTCGTGCTGTGTGTGTGTGTGTGTGTTCCTTGCCAGCAAGCCTGTCTCATATCACAGTGAAGTGTTTTCATGTCATCAAGCTGTAATTATACCATAAATAACCATAAATACTGCATCCATATCCACAATGAGCCTTGTCACCGTCTTGCTGCAGAGAGTAGTTATTAGTTGATTGGTGGGCTGTCAGCTTTACTTCCTGTCAGAGGCGCCTCAGAGAAGGCACTGATTGGCTGGCGTGGTGACAGAGGGCGACAAGAGGGTTGACGGGTGCTGTGGGAAGAGAGGGGAGGGAAGGCATTTTGCACTGAGGGCTGTGGGAAAGGTTTCCAAAAATAGCTCGCGGCTGTGACAGGACAATGACGGGGGTTGTGTTTGCGAGCGTGTGTGAGTGTGTGTTCGCATCCTGTAAAGTCTTAATAACAGCAGCACAACTAACCCAGCCCTATCATTAGAAATCTCCATAGACACAAGGGCTCGCTAAATAATAACACAGGCAACAGAAGGAGTGTGTGTGTCTGTGTGTGCGTGCGTGTGATACATACACTGTAAAAAGAAATGGTGTAAAATAACGGAAAAATACTGTCCGTTAATTAACATAAATAGACTGTAAAAAAACCCAGTAATTAGCCTTTATTACTGTAATATTACAAGAAATATTTTACTTTTAACATATATTTATTGTTAGAATAGTCATACACCGTAAATCTAAAACCATTTACATATAAATCACAAATGAAACATGTAATTTTACGTTGAAAAAAACCAAGTTTACATTAACTCTCAGAAGTTTTTCAAAAAAATCTGTATTTTTTACAAGAAATATTTATAGAATTCCATGAAATCCTTTTCTTCTAACATACATTAGTTGTTAAAATAGTCATAAACCTCTAAAAAACAGAAAAATTATCTTTTAAAAATGATCAAGAAAAGCTTAAATACAGATAATTACGATTGTGATTACAACAAATACTGTAAATCTAAGACCATTTATATATAAATCACAAATGAAACATGTCATTTTTTACATTGTTTTTTGTCATTTTGAAATACAGACAAAAAAAATTTAATTTCTTGAAAAAAAAAAAAAATCTTCTTTTTACAGTGTAGGAAACAAAGAAAGACAGAAAAGAAAAGAATAACCATGAGACAGGAGTCTATCCTTAGGGAAAGAGGGAGGAAGATGCTTGTCTTCCCCCTTTGTTTGAACTCCTATTTGAAATCACACACACACACACACACACATGCACAATCCCAACACACAAGCTCATACTCTCTCTGCTCAGTCTTCAAACCTTTTGAATCTTGGCAGGGAGGAGCTGGTCGATGGTTAAAAACTCCTGTCTAGGTGTGTGCTGCTGCAGAGAGAATCGACAAATCAGTGATTGATTTCCTCACCCGCTCGGGCAGAGACGTGGAGGGAGGCAGGTAAATGATGAAGAGATGAGGAGAGAGAGGGCAGACACCGGGGAGGAGGAGGAGGAGGATGAGAGTGGTGAGGTAGAGGAAATCACAGTGGGAATAATGAGAGAGCAGTAGGCCCGAAAGAGGATATTTGTAGGAAATCAGCAATTCAAAGACATTTTCAACCCCAGTTATTAAAGCTTTACAGTTTTGTGAAAGGATACATGGCTATAGAAAATGGACAGATGGATGGATGCTCAAATGTTCAATTTGTTGTTTGTTAAATTGGTCAAATGATTGTTGGAACATGTTTAGATTTGATTGTCTTTTGTCATTGTGGTGTTCAGCTCTCAGAGGTGCACTCAAACAGGGCTATTTCTCTTACGTGAAGTCGGTGGACTCACAAGAGACAGATTGAACAAAGAATGATCTAAATCTATGAAGCAGAGATATTCAGACTGATGGACTCTTAATCCCTGCAAAGGGCTGGAAAGCTCCAAAAACAATAGATCCTATACAAATCTGTTATGAATGTGTAGTGTCCAACATACTCTAGGTGTGGTGTGTGACTTTAGACCTGACAAAATAAAAAAAAAAGACTTGCACCTCAACCTTGACGTAATGCCAGTGACTCATGGCTTCACTTGAACTACACTGGTATCTCTTTGACTTAGAATGGCTTAATATCCTTCCCAAGCCTAAAAATGAAAAAGTTGTCAGTGCAGTGAGTCATCTCTTTGTTTTCCTGGCAACAGATGTACCTTTGGATTGATTCAAAGTGTGTCTGGCAGTACAGACAACAAATGAGAGGTCTACCTCTGATTATCGCATTAATATGTAATAATGTAGTCAACAGAAAATGAATGGCAACATGCTAAATGTGGATTAAAAGATCACAGATGGAGATGCGACGACTTCCAACTTTGGGCAACATTTGGCTGCACAAAGAATACAAAGCTGAGGTTAGCATTGGTGTTATTTGGACTGCTATGGCTTAAACTATCATAAACTAAGCTAATGTTAAGTATCTATGCCGACTTTGCAAAAACAAAATCAGTGAGCCATTGACACTGTCGGCATTGTAACAAAAATCAATATCCTCTTAATATGGAGCATTAAAGGTCCCATATTGTGCTCATTTTCAGGTTCATACTTGTATTTGGTGTTTCTACTAAAACATGTTTACATGCTGTAATGTTAAAAAAAACAACTGTATTTTCCTCATACTGTCTGCTTGAATATACCTGTATTTACCCTCTGTCTGAAACGCTCCATTTTAGTGCATTTCAACGGAATTGCAACAGAATTGCGTTGCTAGGAAACAGTTTGGGTCCATGTTTACTTCCTGTCAGTTGATGTCATTCACATAAACTGCAACCAGGAAATAAACTGGGACACATTTAGAATGTTTATGTTTAAAACCATGTAATATCTAAATATTGTATATTTGTGACATCACAAATGGACAGAAATCCAAACGGCTTGTTTCAAACGCACAATTTCTGAATACGAGCTGTGTGTATTTCTCTGTATATATTGAGCGTTTTGATAGTTTAACAGTATTTATAAAGCACTTAAACCTGCTTTATAATGTAAAAGACCTGAAAATATCACTTTTTTCAATATGGGACCTTTAGGGAGACCTTTCAAAGGATTTTATGTTCTCAGCAATGTATGTTTCTCTGGGTCAATATGTTGACATCGCCCACCTACAACTAAAAGCTTACTGATGTTACACCTACGCCCTCAAATTTGCAGTTTTCTTGACTTTAGAAATTGATATCTCCAGTGAACGGCTTTTTACCATTCAAACAGCATTTGAAACGCCTACGTATATCCCTGCGGGGAAGCCCTTACCAATCTCTTACAACGTTAGTTTATATCAAGATCATAGGACCCTGGGAACATAGAGATGACCCCATTGGCGGGTAGCAGTAAAGTTGGCTTATTGCCGCTGTTGCTATTTCCTTGTTTTGGACTTCAAACACTGTTTACGACTCAGCCTTGACTTGGGACTTTCCTTTCTTGAATTTAGACTTCCTTGACAAGACATAAGACTTTTTTTGTGACTTGCAAAACATTGACTCTGTCCCAATTCTGGTTTCAGGGTTATTTGTCAGACTTCTTCAGCTCCTCCAGAGCTGTTTTCACTGCTGAGTTGTAGCAAACTGAGCTCTTCCCTAAACTCTTGCCCTCATATAGCGAGACAAAGAGCTAATAGAACAAATGAGGCTAAAGAAATGTGTGAAAATGAAGTAGCCTGCTTTTCAAACCACAAACCACCTAATCTGGAGCTTTTCCCAGAATGGCCTCTAATGATTAAAATCCAATGATTGGCCGCAGGCTGGCGTAAAACCATCTTGTTTGCTCTCAACTTTAATTGACTAATTGCTCAGATATTTTGTTTTGCTTTGCACACTGGAGTGAATTATTATTGTGTGCAATCTATTCCCACCCTTAAGCACCGACACCCCTCCTTTTGTGTGTGAGTCGTGTGCTGCCGAGGAAAAAAAGCACATATTGATCACAAATCATGGCCAAAAGCATTCCAATTAATCACCTCTTGGTACTGTTTTGTGCACCTTGGGTGTATTGTTGCATTGCTGGTGTTTTATTATGTTAGTTTAAGATTATATTGTAAAAAAAGATCGAAATGCGATGATGGATGTACCGAGCCACACCATTTTTACAGTCGGTTACCCTCAGCGTTTTGTTTTTGGAAGGATGAAATGGAGGATGAGTCCTGTGGGGAGAACCAAACAAAAGCTTTGTACTCTCTCTCACCCGCTCTAAATCATTCATGGAGGCATTGTTGCCGGGATGGTAGATCGGGTTAAATCCTGACAGGTCGACGGTGCCCCGCCGCTGCCCTCAGCTAACACCAAAACCTGCCCATCTTTCCATAATTCACTGTGACTGCTGGCTTCAGTCAAGTGTGACATGAAGTAGCTCAGCTTGACATCAGCAATCAGAGAGAGACAGAGAGACAGGAGGACGGGGGTCTAATGGACAACAATATGTAAAGTGGAAAAATTCACTTCATGAATGTGGTTGTAGATGTGAATGCAATTTACTGCCTTTATATACAGTACATTTATATTAATGACCATATAATGAAACTGGTTATTGTGCTTTCCATAATGATGTAAATATTCTGCTGATTTATTTTGTAATATGTTCTTCTACTTTAAGAAAAATAAATATATAAATATATTATATATATATATATATATATATATATATATATATATATATATATATATATATATATATATATATATATATATATAAAAAGTCACATTTATTATTATTTTTCTGTTCTTAATGACTTTTATTGTAGGTTTTATGTCGGTCTAAAGCGCTTTAAATTGACGACTACCAGTATGGAGTCAGATCAGTCTCAATATTAATGAATGCACACAGAAGGATTCACAAATGTATTTTTTGATTTATATAATAATAAATATTTTTCAATTCGCACAAAAACAGTAATCATTGTATATAAATGTAAAACAAAATCCACATATAAATAAATAAGGTTCACAAATATATTCCTGATGCGCGCACAAATATATATATATATATTTTTAAATAAATTTAATATATAATTTTTAATAAATGTAATAGAAATCCACAAATATATGTATTTTATGTATTAGCAATTTTCATCAAAAACATATTTGGATGTTGTTACATTGATATACAAACTGTTGAACCTGCATTTACAAACTGCTTGTCATGTGTGAACATCACTGCATTTGTGAGTGTTTTTTTTTTGAGGTGATAAATCAACTGTGTAGATTTTGAATATTGGCAGTTTTACGAAAATTGATGTTTTCAGAGTTGGAAGCTCCACAGGACATCATGGATTGACGAATCTGAAATTTGCAGGGACATATTCCAGCAGGATAACCAATATGATCCATATGACTGAGGATATTTAAACCTGCAACAAGCTCAGCTGCTGCTGACTCAAAACTGAAAAGAAAAAAACAAAACTCTTAAACATTCAGACAAGTACGGGCTCATTACCACTTACTGTGTGGTGTTTTATTCAACGTGTTATTAATGATGCATCATATTCAGATGTCCGTCCTGTCTGTCCTCAGAATCAGCAGCTGACAGTTCTTTCTCTGCACAGAGCGTTTGTTTGTACCTCCACAAGTCGATGGTTAGTTGCTGCTCCGTGAGTACCGGAGGACACTGCAGGCTCTATTTTAGTGAACCAGTCTGTTGACGTGCAGAAGAAACTGTGTAGGATAATTAATAAAAACGACAACACTTAGATGTCCACATAAACACGGAGGGGTTCTGTGGTTGTTTTGCAAAATGGAACCAGCGGATCTGTCGTGTATAATTGTGTCTTGACATCATGTCTCCAGTTAGAGAGTGCAGGTGGAACAGATACCTGCTGCCTTCAGGTGGCTGTAAAGGAAAGGACTTCACTGTAGTACTAACTATAACTGCCATGGCAGACAGCTTTATTCTGCCTATAGTTGGTATTAATGACTCTAAGCTCTGAATATGATGAAGACCGGAGGTGATGGGGTGGAGGAAGGTCGCATCGGTTCATACTGCAATGTCAACTGAATGCAGCAGAGAGCAGAACGGTTTTAAAATTTGACAGCTACAATGTGATTGGCTGAGGGAGATGGTGGCAAAATCTGGTTGGTTTAACTCAGAGTTAACGCCGGTAGTCAGCTGAGTCGAAGCCAGAGAGATTTGTGAATGGATGAGAGTGTAAAGAGAGTCTTCCTGACTGAATGTCATGTGTCATCTCTAGAATCTAGTTTCATCACATAGAAATTGTCAAATAGAAATTATTATAAAAGCATCATACACCACCAAACAGAATTAATTTAGGCTATGATGTCTGGAGGTTGCCAAGTATGCTGATCAACCATACTTATTCATCATTGACCATGACTAATATTGACTTTCAAATAGCAAATCTGGCTGCTGAACATTTTCAACAGAATTCCTGCGGGTTGAGAAAAGGGATGATACAGTAATGTCACAGAAGGCCTATTCGTAAAATGCACCAACTTCACCAGTTCCTTGGCCGCAAAGGTGTCGGCAGAGCATATACGGAAAGGCCGACCAATCAGAGCAGACTGGGCTTTTCGGGAGGGGGGGCCTTAAAGAGATGAGCGCCAAAACCGACTGTTTCAGAAACAGACATGTAAGAGCATGCGTTTTTCTAGTAGACTGCCCCGCCGAAATAAAGTACCTGAACTTGAAAATGAGCATAATAGGCCGCCTATAAAATGAACTAGTAGTTCATACGGGATGTCATGCAACCACATCCAAAGGGAAACGGTGTTAATAGCTGTTCTGAATGGCCACAGAGAGGGGTGAGACGTAATCAATCATACAAATGGGTCCCCTCGGGAGGCTTTTATGGTGTTAACACTCGTTTTTTCCGATGAAAAGTGACAGGTGTAGTTGTGTGAAGAATGAAAAACGAGAGCACGAGAAAGAAGTTCAGCTCTGCCCACTTTCTCACCTCCGCCAAAATCATTGTGTGACGTGGTTTGATGATGATGTCACATGGAGCTACCCTAATTCTGATGTAGGCATTACAAACACCCAGTGGAAATTAGAGCCTTTTTTCTCTTTAATACAACAGAAAGATAATGTAATAAAACTAAATGTGATAAATGAAAAGCCTTTGCTGTAATGACATCCTTAAAGGAACTGTTTTAATTTCTGCCTCAGCAGCTCTGCCTCCCAAATGCTTGTTTAACTAAAAATCTCATTTGCTCTCATTACATTTTAGAGCTTTCGTACATTTACTTTTCTTCCATTTGGGTGTTTGTTTGTTGCGTTTTGTTGCGCCTCTGCGAGCCCCACAGCCGCCTTGGCGACACCGTCTATGTAAGGAGCTCACTTTGTTTGATGCACCTTGTATTTCACTGCCACAGAATTGAAGGTTACAGACTATTGTCTGGCCACAAAAGGGCTGTATGGGTGTGTACACCTTTTGTGTATGTATGTGTGTGTGTGTGTGTGTGTGCTTCCACGGTTGGCGTGATATGTTTGTTAGCTGGGATAACCTTCAGCCGCTGCCCAGCCAATCGGAACAGACCCGAGGTGCCGGCTGCCTCATTTCTGCCATGTTTTTTTTTTCTTTCACTTGTTTTTCTTCCCCAAGTGTGTGTGTGTGTGTGTGTGCAGCAGGGACTGTTAAAGACAGGACGGCAGCTTTTGTGGGGCAGGTTTGAATGTTAACACACGCCGGTACAGTCACGCTCACACGTAGACACACTACAGAAAACACACTCTGTGTCTTTTTATTCGCGCACGCTTATACACACTGGTGTATGGCTACATTCAAGGTCACAAAACAGCCCTGAGGAAGGGAGGTAAATAAGTGATTATTGTAGCGGGAGCAGGAGATGAGTGTGTGGGTTTCTTTATTGTTATGCTAATGCGGGGAGGAAGTGCGGCGAGCTATTCTCGGGCTCTGTCTGGCCGTCAGAACTGCAGCCTGGTTAAAGATGACCTTTTTAGACATGCATGGATGCATATGAGACATTCACCCACACATAAACGCACGCAGCCCATACGCAGATAAACAAACACACACACACACTGAAGTGGATGAGACACCTACACCTCATTATGCATGCAGCTACTGTGCAGGTTCGTACTGTATGTTCCATGCATAAGCACCTATACATATTTACTTCCATGACCAATTCATATGGAGTCAGATTAGTGTTAATATTAATGAATGCACACACAGGGATTCACGAATGTAGTTTGTGATTTACAGTATATATATATGACTCCATATTTTTCAATGCACACAAATTAGTTATCGTTGTATATAAATGTAAAACACATAAAAAAATAAGGTTCACAGATATTTAAAAACAAGAGTTGATGGTCAAAGAGGTACTGGAGGACGCGCCAGACATGCTGAATGTGGGTTTCTTCGTTGGGGGAGAACATGAGTATATCATCTGCATAAACAAACATAAAATCTTTGAGCATTTCCCGGAGAACATCATTTAAGAGTGCCTGAAACACAGCTGGGGCATTTGTGAGTCCAAATGGCATCACCGGATATTCATAGTGTCCACTCGGAGTGTTAAAGGCGGTTTTCCACTCATCCCCCTCCGTTATCCTCACCAAATGATATGCATTCTTCAGGTTTAGTTTAGAAAAAACTTTTGCACCTTGCGACAGTTCAAAAGCAGAGGAAATGAGAGGGAGGGGGTACCTTTTTTTAATGGTGATGTCGTTCAGGCCTCGATAGTCGATGCGGGGGCGAAGAGTCTTGTCTTTTTCTGTCCACGAAGAACAATCCTGCTCCGGCGGGAAGAGATGAGGGACGGATTAGACCAGCTGCCGACGAGGAATCCACACCGTCTTTCAAGGCCTGCATCTCAGGGGCGGACAGGGAATAAAGACGGTGGTAACAAGGTGGCCCGGGCCTTGTTAAAGACCTCTTTCGTGGTCATAACATGGGGGTACATTAGAGAGATCTGGGGAACTCTGAGCCCGGAGACCCAGTAACTACTGGAGCGAGAGAGGAAACTGCAGTAGACAGTGAAGGAGCCAAAGGGGAAATGGACGGAAAACAAGTCTTTAAACATTATTTTCCCCAAGCAGTAACCCTCCCAGAGGCCCAGTCTATGCGGGGGTTATGTTAAGTTAGCCAGGGGTACACTAAAAGAAGAGGGGATGCTGAGGAGACTGAAATAGGTGGAAGCTGAGTGACTCAGTGTGATTGTCCGGGAACGTTAGCTGTACAGGGTGTGTTTGGTGAGTCACCCGACAGAGAAGACGGCCGTCTAACGTCCTTGCCTCCAGTGGTTTGGACAATGGGAAGAAGTCCAGGCCCAATCTTTTAGCTATAGCTCTTGGTCCATCAGGTTGGCATCAGAGCCAGAGTCCACCAGCACTGGATGGTTAAGAGACATAGAAGGAGAGGTAATGGTAACTTGAGTGAGAGAACGAGAGGGACTTACTGAGAGGGTCTTCTTCACTGATGAGCCTGGCCTTTTACTGGACACGCCGCAATGAGATGACCATGTTGAGCACAGTAGATACTGTCATTCCTTGGGAGTCAGATTGGTTCTGCCCAGCCGCATGGGCTCCTCCATTCTCCCTGGATGTGGAGCCTCCAACATGCTCTGTGGGCCCTGCCTCTCCTCTCCAGCTCTTGGTAAAGCTTCCAGATTTTTTACAACCAAAACATACATGAAGAATTTATTTTAGACTTCTTTATCAGATAACAGTTTTTCAGCCTCAGGCCACAAAAAACGAAACAACAAAAACAACTGTGTTTGCAGTGTTTAGATAGCGTTTTAAAAAGAGCTGGCATTGTGATTATCTTTCATGAAAACAGGTGCATCTGCAGGTGTGCTGTCACTGATTTCAAATCAGAAGCTCAAATACATATTTGTATGTTTGGTGTTTCCAACATTCAAAGCCATGTTTTTTCCAGTTGAAATTTACGAGGTTTTGTGGAAATCAAGCCCGTCAATTTGCATCCATCTGCTCAGACTGAAACGGTAACCTCCTGAATGATAGTCTGTGGTGATCAGCGATCAGCGTGGTGCCGATCTTGCGAATAGGCTCGGTAATCCTCTAGTGACTCCTCAGCCTCAGCACACTCCCATTGCCCCCCCTGAGTAACTAGTCACACTGAATCCCGCAGTACAAATTAACATCAACACATCACACCCTCACACTTTCCACTAATGTTATTTGTAGTCCTGGGTAACGTTCAGTCGGAGCGGAACTCGGCTACAAATGAACCCCACTGAATTCCACAACTGTGTCCAACAATTAGATCTGCAGATTGAATTAGTCCAATTTGGCCTTAATGGGCCCACTTAGACTCCCATTCAATACCACAGGCACCTGTAATTTGAGAGTGAGCCATTTGTTGCAAATTACACACTCCAGACCGGCTTGTCTTATTAAACCCACATTGTATATAGGTATAGAGCAATGCATACACACAGAAACACACAAACACACACATATCTGACTGCGGTGTATAGAAGCAACGACTTGCATAGTGTGGGTGAAGATGTTAATTTGGTGGTTCTGGCAGTGTTTGTTTATACGTGTAATTATATGTGCGCCTTCAGTCTATTTGATTAATGTTGGCATTCAGTCTCCTGTGTGTGTGTGTGTGTGTGAGCTCACACTCAGGCGCACACGTCAATATGAGTGGCTTATGTGTGCGTGCCTGGTCTCTCCAAGTGTCAGATTAGCAGATTAGAGGGGAGAGCGCCTCCGCTAGCAGACACATAGAGGCGCGGTGAGGGGGTACTGGGTTGGTCCCATTTGTGCACTGTTCTCTCCCAGTACACCCTTCCTCCTCATTCCACTTTAAACCTCCCTGTCATCTCCTTTTTTTTGCCTTCAACTCCTGCCTGCCTTGCTAAGCTTGGAGCTTCCCAAAGGCACCATTCCAGGTTGTTTTTTTACCCCCTCCTTTTGAGATTTGTTTATCTCTAATCCATCTTCTCTTTCACTGCTTCTCAATATATCATCATATTTGCCCTCATCCTCCTCCTCATCGCCTGCTGCTGTGTTGCTAGTCCTTCACCTCCCCTCTCTTTCTCAGTCTATAACCCTCCCACTCGCTCTTCCTCGCAAATAAAAAAGGCACAAAACGGGCAGAATGGCTGCAGACCAGAAAGAGACGAGAAAGAATAATCGGCTGAGGTTTTTGGATGAGCTGCAGCCGTGGCGACGCCAGAGCCCAAAATCGCATGCCGTTGGACAGCCCATAAAGCCCCTTGCATCCATCTCTCACTCGCTACCTCTTGGCCAATGATTAGTAATTGCAAGCAAGCCTCGGCTAATCTGAATCAAACAGTCGCTTTTTCAGAAGCCTTGGATTGGTTTTGCATTCTCCCACATAATATTGCGGTACGGTGAGCAAGCGGAGAGAGTGAGACCGTCGCTGTCCTACAGATAGAAACTACCCCAGTTTATATGGGAATATCATGCTGTAGTGAAATTGAAGCTTTTAGCCCAGAGCCACAACAAATCTGGAAATCTCAGCAGCTCCTCAGTGTGCTGAAAGCTTTATAGAGAATGTGGTCTTGTAAGTGACAGCCCAGAGATCTTCTTTTACAGATATGTGTCTGTAAAGACATGACTGGGGTGCAGTAAACACAGTATTTCTGCCCTAGAAAAGCACACAGTCCACACATGAAGAAGTCATTTTCTGACTTAATATAACGTGAAAACGATGTATACATGCACTGTGGACAGCCTTAATGAAATGTGCTACATGTGCTACATATAAAGAGTTGGTCTAGCCGTATGTTGAGTTTTGAGCATGTGTGTCTCATGATACAAACTAATAATGTAAGAGTTTGGTAAGGGCTATAGCTACGCAGTTCAAATTGCAAAAGAACAAAGGGAAAAGTATGCAGTGTGTCAAATGCATATTTGAATGGTACAAATCTGTTCAGCCACTGTGGAGATATCAATGTCTAAATAAAGAAAAAACTGTCTTGCACCAAATTTGAGGACTTAGGTTTCAAGGAATATGTACCACCACAGTAGGCTGTAGGTGGATGATTTCAACATATTGACCCAAGGGAAACATACATTGAACATGTGACCTAGAGAAAACATTGTGGAGAATATAAAACCCTTTGAAGGGTCTCCTCAATTTAAGAGGAAATTGAGCTTGGGAAAATAGATACACTCCCGGAGAACTAAGCAGCTAAAGCAGCACTCAGCAGGCAGAGGGCATCATCCGGACCTGGACCTGGAGCAGGACCAGGGCATGTCGTGAGAGATAACCAACCTGACGGGGCGCTGGGTTACAAATGCTTTCGGGCAGAGTGAGAGCGAAGGCCTCACACACATTTATGGTTAAATCAGAACACATGCTCTTTAATAAGGTTGTTGCTTTTGCTGCTGAGAAGCTATAGTGACACATTTGAGAGGCTATACAGTAGAAACCAGAGCTTACATTAAATAGTGTATTTGTGAATTTGACCACTGTCACACGTCATGACTCTCCATCTCTCTGACTTCCGTCATGCATCAAATTTTTTTGTTTCTGTCAATTCAATTTCACTTGCTGCACCTTATTGGCATGAAAGTAAAAAAAACAATTTTGCCGAAGCAAAGCATCAAATTAAAAGATAGACATGAATTTGCTTCTCATTACATGCATTTAGCTGCGTGTGTCCGGGTTCGGACATTGCTGCGTAATCCGCAACTGAGCATTCATCAGCTTAGAAATAACAACAGTGCAAAAAATGAATTCATAAATCCATTTGAGCAATAGCAAATTATTTCTTCCACGTATTCTCTTTTTCTGTTTGGCATGCCTTATACATGACATATCCCTTTCTCTGTATTCTACTGTTTTCCTCCTTTGTTCTTCTTCCCATCATCATCTTCTTTGTTCCTGTTACACATGGCCATATACAGACAGGAGTCTTTGCTGTAGTAATCATGTATTCTCCTTCATGTAGCGAAAAATTATATTTGCCTGACATGCTATAGAGAGATGGTGTTAAGAGAGAATATGATGTTTGCATTCAATATTTAATCTCCATTGTCCTTGATTTGATCTCACATATATAATGTGTAGATAAACAAGCTGTCACAGAAGTTTTCTACCTTCTGTTGGCGAATTAAGGGTTGACAGTTACCCTTTCTAGGCTTGTGGTGATAAAGGCCATGTGTCCTTGCAGCTGCTCTCTAAATGAGTCCCAAGAGGGAAGAAAAACTGTATTATTATGCATATAACTCTGCAATAAATACAGTGTTAAAATTATCCATTTCTGTTGTCAGAGATGTGATGATTCAACTCCATGACCGTTTTGGAGGTTGTAGTTTGTGGTGTTGTATTGGACTGTAGGGCTGGGTATTTTGTGATACAAAAATGTCAGTACAATATTTTTGGTACCTTTGGGGTTTCTACAAAGCCCCCTCCGTTCCATGCAAAAGTGCAGTCTAAAGTTCAGCCGTACCAAATATGAGACTTCTGCAGTCTGAGTTAGCCACATCAAGTGGGCTTTTTCCAAAATCTGCACATGGCAACTATGGTATAGTTAAAGTTAAGGAAGATATGTCAAAGAAAAAAAAGGTGGAAGTATGGTTAATCTGTACAAGAACTTAAAGGTCCCATATTGTAAAAGTGAGATTTTCACGTCTTTTATATCATAAAGCAGGTTTAAGTGCTATATGAATTCTGTGAAAGTATCAAAACGCTGAATCCACAGAGAAATACACACAGCCCGTATTCAGAAACTGTGTTTGTAACAAGCCGTCAGGATTTCTGTACATTTTGTGATGTCACAAATCTACAATATTTAGACAATTTCACAGCTTTAAACATTCTAAATGCATCCCAGGTTTATTTCCTGTTGCAGTGTATGTGCATGACATCAGCTGACAGGAAGTAAACATGGACCCAAGCTGTTTCCTAGCAACGCAATTCCATTGCCAAAACGGAGCGTTTCAGACAGAGGGTGAATACAGGTATATTCAGACAGACAGTATGAGAAAAATATTGTGTTGTTTGAACATTAAAGCATATAAACATGTTCTAGTAGAAACCCAAAATACAAGTATGAACCTGAAAAATAGGAAGCATGATATATCCCCTTTAAACTAAATGTGGATATTGTGAAAAAAATGTATTTAAATCAGAAATTACCTGAACAAAGAACAAAAAAAAAGATTACGCATCTGACCAGACAGTATGAGATTAGCGCCATGCGAACCTTCTGTGTATGCACAGCCAATGAGTGGTGGCAAAAGGGTTTGGTCACACAGTGCATCAAAAAAAACAAAGTCAGTATTTTGTATATATTGGAGCCAAAGGTGAGGTAACAATATGAAGGCCACTGAAAAAAGAAACAGGAATTCAGCACACATAAACACACTAACAAGGTAGTCCGACTGCATTCTACACGCCATGTGGCTCACACTGGTCCCTGCACACAAACCACATGGTGGCATGACATTACGACAACTTCAAATCCTGCACAAGCCGAGAGGTGAACACCAGATGCTCGCACTCTTTCACTGGTGTGGGAAATGTCAGCGGTGCAGATGGCGGAGTTTTTTTTTTTTTTTTTGGCGGGGTCCGGTTTGCGACCTGTCCCTGCGGTACGACGCGCGACATCTCATCCATAAACATGGCGGTGGGCTGTGGATGTTGTGGTCGGCCTGGCAGTCTGCAGGAGAGATGTCAAGCTACTGTGCAGGCTTTTCATTATTCATAGCAAGGCCGCCCTTTGTTTTCAAGCATCACAGATGTGGAACATATAAAAAAAAAAAGAAAAAAAAAAAGGGAAGTAAATCCATCTGAAACAAAAAAAAATACCCTTCATTTCGCGGCAGTTCTTGTAAATGCAATCATTATTGCACGAAATGGCCTTTTTTCCATTTTTTATTAAAGCTTGTCTGGTGTTTCGGAACGACACAACTGCAGTAAAAATATTCAGGGATGACTTTGAGCACATGCAGAGATATTTCCTTTACTTTCTTCGACTGCTCTTTGTTCTCACATAGCTGAGGAGAGGGAGAGGCTGTTGTGCACATGCATGTACATGAATACGCATAGGCAGAGATGCAGTAAAGCTAAGACTGTCACAATCACACAAATGTAAAGTAACAGAAGGTGTGGGGTATCCATACTTCCTATAATACTATGTTATATCTGTATGATAAAATGACATCTCTACGATGCCCTCAATAATCACCCCGCTGACTCACACTCGCCCATCTACCTCCATTTAAAATATATCAATGCAACAACATTGAAATACTATATATGCCACATTTCTCTCTTTTACAGAAACGGATTAGTAGGATGTTCATGCAATCAGTTGGGTGTTTGGAAGCCAGTTCTTGGTTCTTCTTATGTATAAGTTCTTTTTTTCCATAATGTTCGATGTTTGTTTCTACGATTCTAACAGACGTGCAGTCGTATATGTTGTGTCTCAGATATTTTACTGAGGCTGAAACTGTGGCTCAGGTTGGGAGCAAAATTGAAAAACAACATTACCACTCTAACCATACATACATGAACAATTTGACCACTTATAATGTCCAGGGATTCTAATATCTGAAAGTACCTGAACAAATATTATTGGGCAGCCCAGTTTAGATTTTTTTTTTACATATATTTTGTATTCTTGACTAAATGGTCCCCAATTATTTCATACTTTTTCAACTGACATTATTTAAAAGATAGTGAAACAATTCCTGAGGACTTCTTCTCTCCTCATTTAAATGTGAAATATATTTTTTTTGGTTCTTTTATAGTATATTTATTTGTTTTTTCCTGTGTGTTCATGGACAAATGTCACTATTTATCCCTATTTTTTTTTATTTATTTTTTATGGGAACAATATATGGATGTTGAGAAGATGTCGAAATCCATGGATTGCCCCCTTCGGCATGTATGCCTGTGTTGCGTCTCTGAACAGATGTCTCTATTGCTCGATTGCACACTTGATAAAGGAAATAAAACAAATTAAAAAAAGAAGAAATACTATATGCCATGTCTGCTTTTCAAACTCTAATTACCTGGTAATGCTAACAGAGGAATATAATGATATAACGTTTTAGAATATAATGAGTTGAAGCAAAACAGTGAAGCTGTACTTGGGTTGTTTTTTCTTTTTGCCTTGTATTGTAATGCCAGTATGTACAGTACAGGTAACCATCTTGATGGACCACTAACCTGGCATCTCTTCTGAGAGCCATGCATCCAACGGGTTACATCACCCCCTGGCCAAAGCTTGGTTTACACCGCACCTCATGTGGTTTGCTTAATGATGCAGCACCTTGCTTACTTTACAGACTTGGCCCCGGAACAAACGCTGCAAGGTTTGAAAGGCCTTTCAGTCACTGCTGAGGGCTCTTTTTTTTCATCGCAGTTTGACGGACAGCGGTGTCACAGTACATTTGCGTCCCTCAATGGGTGAAGGAGCCAGGGTGTTTCTACTTGTGTAGACTTTAACACTTGCTCTGACCTCATTCTATAGCTGGGTGGCCTCAGCCTGAATAGGACTATACAAAGAGGATGGAACGTAGAGAAGGCCAGCAGGAGGAAAGACGACCAAACAAAATCTGAGCAAATTCAGGTTGTGTGCAGAGTTTCCAAGAGTGCTTACAGTAGCACAATGAGCTTCTGACTTCATTTGTGTGTGTGTTTTCGTGCACAAGGGCACAGTTATGTTTACGTGCTGCTGCAATGTGTGTGTTAAAGCCTGCACCCACATCACACTCCATTCCTCTCCCTCCTTAGAGGCTAAATGAAGTGTGACAGGGCATTAATGTAGGACCACAGCTCTGGGTCTCTCTGCGAGGGAGATGGAGGCGAAAGGGGGTTGGGGCGGTTGAATGGAAAGTGTGTGTCTGTCTATGTGTGGGTGGGAGGGTTTGATTAGTAGCAAGAAGGTGCTGATGGCTTGTGACAGTGACCAGGGTGTCGGTCTGTGGCTAAACACCTTTCTTTCAAGACCTGGCTGGAGGTGAGAGGATTGGAGAAACATTTCAGACACCAAAGAGGCCTGATCGCTAAAAACACCAAACCATTGTGATTTTGGGCTACATAAATGAAATTGTGGGTGCTGAAATTTATCAATACAGTACCGTCACTTATTTTTGTTCCACTTCAAGCACTGGGTTTGTGTATGGAAAACAAGAAGAAGACATGTTTGCACTTTTTTTTTTTTTTTTTTCTTGGTACAGAAAGCGCTGTCTCAACTGCATTTTGTGCTGATAATGAAACGTGGGTTTGTTCCCATAATGACTAACAGCGGTAGCTGCCTCTATCAGCAAACAGTCCTGAGGTACAACTCCAAACTCCACAACACAGCCAGTGTGCTCCCATCAGGGGAAACAGCCGCTGCCTATTTCACCCCCATTTTCATTTTGCTGCTGTTGTTAACTGTCAGCAATGCATCGTGAAAACTCCAGTCTGCTCACAAATTAAACATTGTTCCCTGATGTGTGACACTGTCAAAACTTTTCCCCAACTTCAGAAAGACCTCCATTCCAGTCCTCTGGTGAGAAGCGAGCTGTGGCGTTTCCTCTAAAGTGAATACCTTCAGGCTGTATGTTGAAGTTACTCCCCATTAGGGCTGTGTATTAACACAAATCTGGCGATACGATACATGTCATGATACAGGGGTTACGATTCAATATATGACGATATATTGCGATACTGTAAGCAATGTGATATATTGCGATTTTTTTTAAATCAAATTTTAGGAAAACTGACATAGTATAAAGAACAAACCGCCTTTTTTATGCAATCAGAACAGTCCATCTAACATCCAACATCATACATCGATACAGTGTTTTTGATAATCGATGCAGTATCACAAAGCATAATATCCCAATATTCAATATTTTCTTACACCCCTACTCCCCATTCAATTCAGAATAAAAAGACACTGGCCTCTAATGAACACGAGCTAGGAAGCATGTGTGAGGTACAGATAGGAGCACTGACAGGCAGAGAGAAAGAGTTTTATTCTTTATTATTATATTGTTACAACCCCGCTAACCCCAATTAATGTTTCTCCCGTAAGAGACGACGTCGGAGAGACAGACTGAGATGATCTCATGAGGGGGAGATGAGCTCAGCGTTGACACATCGTGTCTCGCTTCAGCAGGCTAGTAATGAAGCGTCACGGCCAGAAAGCACCAAACTCAATTTGCCATGTTAATGCTCCGTTTGGTTGCGCCGAGTAATGTATTTACACAGCCCTCTGGTCTCGGCACCTCGGCCTGTTAGAGTGGACACTAAGTACGGTGCTTTCAGGTATAAAAGTATAAACACTAGAAAACAATTTAACATAGAAATGAGACAATCTAGATGATTTCTAATATCTAATTAGAACCAATTCAGGGCAACCACTCCCCATCTACAACTAGTATTGATCTACAACCAATATGTAATCAATCAAGCTTCATATTCAGAGATCAGTGTAAACCTAGCTTGGAGGATCTTTGGGATGGAGTACAGGTGATATTTTTGTTTCAATCCAGCCGAGGTTTGCTCTATTTAAACTGTTGATGTTGATAAGCTATTTTTATTCAGCTTTGTAATTTCCATAATATTTCCCTCTGGCTTTGGCTGGTGGTATTGTAATAACCTTGTTCATTTCCAGGGGAGTGCACACTGCCCTGTGAAATAACATCAACGCTACCTAATGATAAGTTGCAGTAAGAGCACGCAGTCTCCTCGATGAGTCAGCGGAATTGGAAACCTGCTCGATAACAAACCAAATAACATTTGCCAGTTCTTTACACATTTACACATGAGGGTTTGGGCTTGAACCCCAGTTGTTGGGAAAAGGGAAAAACACTGTGTATAACAATGTACGTGGATAAATAATGTATTTCCCTCAAGTAATTAGAGCGGCTCCCCAAATACATTTACCCAAATTACACCCTGAGAGTATTTCCACTGTGTTTAATGTTGCATTCATTACTCGTTACGCTCTGCTCCACTTACCCAAGTCATCTTTAACTCTCATTTACAAAACAATCTCAGGCATTGCTCAATTGTTAACAGTGGGATTCGTTAATGACGTTTGGTTTTCGACTTTGTTTTGTTGAGTGCGCTGTACAAAGTGTGCTTACAGGTATGAGGTGAAGGGACGAGAGAGCTGGCAATGGACATTTATGACGGAGCAAAAACCAAAAAAATGGCAAACAGCAACATCAGGAGAGGGTGGGGTGGGGGTGGGGATTATGATAATGCCGAGGCAACAGCTGTTCAGCTGTGGCGAGCAGCTGTATCCACTGAAGAGGATGAAGCCTGAGCCAGGACAGAAGCTCCTGTCCATGCTACCGTTAACAGTAAAGGTAGCCAGGACGGACACACAAAGAAAACAGAGCTGCATGCAAATGTGTGTTGAAAGTAAACAGGGTGATAATTGAATATATTAATCTCAGATGCATTATAATAACGTCAAGGAAGCTCTGCGTATACATGTCAAATCTCAAAACTCTTATAAAAAGGGAGCTAATTTTACTCATAAAAGATCGATTTAGTAATCATGGGGAGTTCTTTAATCAGCCTGGGAAAACAGTTGTATAATGTCTAATGTGTCCCTGCAGGAGCAATGTCATGTTAGACAAAAATAACCCCCTGATGATGTCATAGTGATGTCATCAGGGTTATGTTGGCTTAAACTTGGATACTAGCATACATAATGGGGCCGTGGATTCTGAAAGATGTAGGCGTATACCATAGCAGAATTCTTGGAGCTTCAGAAAATCTCTGCTGCATTGATTTTGATTATTTTATATTGAATATGTCTCCTGTGAATAAAACTGTATGGAATTGCAATACTAAATCACAGAAAGAAAAAAAAACAGTTCCTTTATATTTTATAGTTTTCTATTTGTTAGCAAAGTCTCAAATATAGTTACATTTCTTTATTAAGTTAGTAGGATAGAAATGTATTTTCTAAAAGACAGGGTTGGATAGCCACACTTAAGCTTAGCTAAAAGCTAAATTGTTCTTCTTTTCTTCGGTTTCTTATAATTGAAAAATCAGTTTTTGACTGCCAGTATTTTATATTTAATTTAATCAATGTGTTTACGCAGTCCGTTTCTCAAAACCATCTTTATGCACTCATCCGTCAGTCTATTGTTTCCTACTGAAGATGTAAATATGTAAAAACAGCTCTCAAATATTATATCATCCTTAAAACAGGCTCAGAGATACAGCCCTTGGCTAAACAGACAATAGCTGTTCTAGAGGGATCAATGAATCGTTGGCTTTTGTCTTTTCATGGGATTTGTTGACAGTAAGAAAAATGCAAAATATCCTATAATAAGAATGTCTTGCATGAAATGTATCAGCTTATTATTCACAAAAATACATCTTTATCCAGCTAAATATTATAACTAGCTTATTAAACTGGTTTATTTAACTATAACATTAGAGGCTAGAGGCTAGAATCCATTTGAAACTTAATAGAGTAGAATTATTTAACAGAATAAGTATGGGTACATTTTTATTCATCTCTGTTTTAATAATCATGAAATGATGCCCAAGGATAAAAGTATGAATGACCACAACGTCCTAGATTATATGTTTTACTCTTGAAGGAAAAAGTGAGAGTTTCCATTTTTTTTATACCCGTGTTTATTTGGTCTTTTTCTTTACTGGAAAAAAATATGATACAATGATGTCATGGTGTAACCAGATGTAAACAGACAGAAACGGTTTCATGCAAAGTAAACGAAGATCCTTCAGTTCACCAAGGTGGTGTCTTACCATAGTATTACAATAGTTCCACTTGTGCCTCTCTCTCTCCACCCCATTTATATTTTCTCATCTAACATTCCTGTCTGGAAAGATTTTATTGAGGCTTTAGGAACACAATAGAACATCTGTCCAGCTGAAAGGAGGAGAGGCGTCCCCAGCCAGTTATCCATCTACTTAGTCCACCTTTCTTCTTGTGATTCTGACTTCCAGATGGGACACTGCCGGTGTCTGTTATTCATCAGCCTGCATGAAAGAGATAGAAACATTACAGATCGTCGCTCTATTTCTTTGTTTAATGGCATCTACTTTCTGATGCTTCTGACTCTCTTCAGCACCTAGACAGGGCCTACACGCTTGGGAGAGGTTTCAATCTGCAACCTCATCACTAGATTTTGCTAAATCATTCACACTGTTCCTTTTAAATGGGGCTTTTTTTCATGTCTTTATGTAATTAGTAGTCACACTACTTGTTTCAGCAGGCTTGCATAAATATCGCAAAATTCTGTGCTTGCTTTTATGAAGACTTCTGATCTATAAAGCCGCTATAATGAATATTTTTATGTTGGCAATGACTATGTGAAAGGTGTTGCTCATAGTGACAAACCTCTATTTGGGCCGTATTGAGCCCTTGTTTGATTGTCCATGTACCCTCTTTTTATTCTGATATTGCTACTTTTGTACTACTTTGCCCTTACTTATAAAGAAAAAGTTATAGTAGTTATTATCTCCGACAAGCGTAGCCTGAGGAGATTATGTGTTCAGATGGTATGTGTGCGTCTGTCTGTCTGTCCGCAGCTAATCTCATACACTACTGGACCATCAGCCCAACATTTTTGGTGCAGATTTATGACTGTAGCTTTCACTCAAGGGACTCTCGGTATAGGCCGCAAGTGTTCAACAACTGCTTCAGTTTAGAATCTGTTTCATTTTGAAATGGAAAGTGTTGAGTTCAAAATAAATATACATTTTTTTTTTGTTCATGTCTGTGACATATTCTACAGATATGGACATTTAAATTGCAGTAATGTTGGTGGAATGATGTCAATATAAGGTCAAAAGATAATTTTCACTGTCCATTTTTTCGTATCTGTTGCGTGAGACGGGCGAGTGTAAAATGTGTCTGATACGCTTGCGGTCTAGACGGTGGGGCAATTGTGGTTTGTATCCATTCAATCAAACATTACAGCAGTGATCATTGCAGACACACCTGGCAGAGATCTGCACTCTACTGAGTTTGCTTTTCTGGAGAGATCAGAGAAGTCCATCATGCATATAGTGATGAAGACAAACCTGCCTAGCCTCCAGTTTCTCCGTTTGCATTGGAGAATCACAGTATAGCCTACATGTCTATGAAAGGTCATGGAACTCATCAGGTTTCCCCTTGAAGACCAGCACTGATTACTCAGAGCCAGGTTAAGTTGGGTTCGTTGTCCCAGCAGCCCCGGCAGACCTCATTGCCTCGTCCACAGTAAGCCGCTCAGATCAATGGACAGATTTGGGGGCCAGAAGGCTGGTCTCAATCCCTCAGCTTCATCGATTACCATCCCCGTTGCAGCTTTCACACCCCCAATCTCCATGTCCTACTTTATTTCTAATGCCTCACTCTTGTTTCTGTCCTCCATCAATCTCTAGTTCTTCCCTTTTTCCTTCATCTTTCTCAGTCGTTCTCTAACTGTAATTCTTCTTCCCTCTCTTTGTTTCATGCTGCATCTTTCCTCCAACCTATCCATTCTCAACTCTTTTCTCCTTTCAGCTCTTTTTCTTTGTCTCTTTGTCTTCTGGTCTCTAGCCATTTTCCTTTTATCTCCCCCCGTCTCCCACTATATCCCATATCTCTCTTTATCACTTCTTCTCCCTCACCCTACCCTCGCTGCATCAGTCCCAAAGGCCTCGGGCTCCCAGCAGTGGATTATCACACATCTAAGGAACTCAGCTCTCTCAGTCCTGTTGGTCCAATTAGTTGTCAGATTGAGCATCGTCAATCTACTGACGTCTCCACGGGGCGAAATCATCCTCGCAATTCCACGCTCAGGAATAGGCCTATATGTTTGCGTGGATAAATACGTTGTAGTTAAATGTGTGATGATGACACCCTTTTCGGATTGCAGTGGAATTACAGTAATGTGTGTTACCAAAGATAGCCTGTTGTTGTTGATGCACCCTATAATTTAAGGGAATCGGGGAAGGATGCACGTGCATTTGTATGAACATTGCTAGTTCTATCTGTTTCAGTCTCTTCCTAAGGAAACAGGCCTCCAATTTGATCAGAGACCAATTATAGCAATTGCTCAGATATTCATGGGAGAACAGAGGAAGCTAGAAAAGACGCAGAAAACCACAGAGATTTAAAGAAGCGTGGAGATCAAAAAGAGAAGCCACAAAGGACCGTTCGACACGAAAGAGGGAGAGGAAATGACAAAAAATGGGTGAGGTAAAATTCGGAAAGTAAGGTGTGTATAGGTTTTTGGTACAAAAGGAGATTTAGAAATGACAGACACTTTGAGATCGAACATTAACCAAACAAGCACACAGTTCCCTTTATTTGATATTGTAGCAGGGCAACTCATATTGAAACATCTGTTGTCCCCATTTCACAAAATGATGCAGGTTTAAGGGATGGATGATTAAATTCTGCTGGTACATTATGGTCATGACAGCATTTTACTCACAATCTCTGTTGTTATAGATATGGGAAATATGGAATCATGGAGTCATTGTTTAATTGGGAGTACATTTCATGTCCACTGATGATAATGATATTTTTTCTAACTATTTTCTTCAAAATATCATATTTTACAGATGAAGGGAAAGTATATCATCAAATCCGAAAAAACATTTTGTGCACACTGTGTTTCATTTAGCTTGCAATTGTCATTATGTTCCTAAATTGACAGGTTTTACCATATCCATTTTTGTTGTGGGTCTTGGCCTCAAAATAATGATTAAAAAACATTAAAGTTAGCATTAGGCTTATCTGTTTATTTTAAAATTCTAAATACTTTAGAAAAAGGCATTTTATGAAAATGAGTTTCAAATTTAAATCAACTTTCAAATATCAGTTTATTAATGTCTGCAAACGTTCTAGTCTACTATGTTACTAACAAAACACCACCCTCCAACAAAAAAATGGTTTGTCCCAAAACCATGTGATCAGCATCACAGAGTTTAATATCTAGTCATGTCTATATGGTACCCCAAAATATGCGAAAACTTGCAAAAACTCTAGCGAGACTTGATGCCTGACAGCCTATCCTAACCGTAGCCATTTGGTGGATTGTATGATTGAACCCTCTATCAGTAACAAGGAACAAATAGACATATTGCCAATGGACACAATTAGAAACTCTTCAGATATTGAATGTGAAAGGTAGCAAAGAATAACAAAGTTGAAATAATTTCCCTAACACCTGCCACAGTTCATGGGGTATCCAGATGTGCTTCCATTCCACCTGAGTATATGGACTCTTGTGAGTTAGGTCAGCAGCTTTCAGCAAAAGGCAAGCAGAAGCAAAGGTCCATGTAATTGCCCTCCTCTCTTCTCTGCCTGAGCAGTTTAATGAATGGTGGCAATCTCAAGCTACTGTTAAATGGTAACGAGTGTGCGGGTCACTGGCTGGCCTCAGATAAAGAGCATGGTCAAGGTCCAACACTAAAATGACTTCAACCAGATGTGACTAGTCAGTGGCGGCTGGTGTCCTGAACCATTAGCGCAGCCATTGAACAGGAAGGATGAGGGTAATGGCTAACTATTTGAATGAATGAAGCACTTTATTTTATACAAGCGTGTGTGTCTGCCTGAGCAAGCAAGGACAGGAAATTACCCCAAAACATAGTTTCTTACTTAACTGTAGTGATGAACAGCCATGCAAATAGTTTTGATCTTATGTCCATGTTACAAGTGAAGAAATATAAATGTGTAATCATACGGACACAACACATTGTGACTATTTCTTTGATAGAAAGTAGTTGTTGCTACTGAAAACTGCCAGGCACAAATTTCCTGGAAAGTAATGTGGATCTTCATTTAATAAAAAAAAAAAAAAAAAAAGCTGCAGTGGGTAAAAACGGAGCAAATATGATTTAAAAAATATATTTTTACAAAACGGTCGCTATATCCTGACAGTAGTGCATGAGAAAGGTAATCTGAAAAGAATTATGTCCTCTGGTGCTCCTAATGGCATCTGCAAGATTTCACAGGCCGGAGGAAAACAACCAATCGGAGCCGAGCTGCAGTCTGCCGTCTCTGAGCAGCTGTCAATCACTTGTAAACTCCGATCAAACGGTCAAACTAGGCAGCGCTGATCAAATATGAATCAATATTCTGTTACTGTAATGTCTATTTCTCTTCTCAAATGTTTTCAGAAACATCTTGTAGTGTACTGTTTAGCTGTAAAATGAGAAAGTTTGTGACCCGGCAGCCATGTTGAGATCAGTTGAGGAAATACCAAGCACCGCCCACCAGTCGGAGCACAGCCAATAGGAACGCTCTCTCTCTGAAATGACCTGCGATTGGCCAAAGTCTCCCGTCACGGGCTCGATTTTTTTAAGCCTGAAAACAGAGCCATGAGGAGGTGCAGAAGTTAAGTTATCTCTCAGAACACTTGAATTACAATATGCTGAAAGATTATTATGGAATTTTTGCTCACTGATGCCAAAAATATACTGCCTACTGCAGGTTTAAAAAATCCCAATTGAACCCTAGACAACTAAACCCACAGCTATTTGCATGACTGCTTACCACAATAGATATTTGAGAAACATTCTTTTTTGTAGTTTGGGTTAACTATCCCATTAAGGGATACATTTACAAACCAAAATTGCCATAATGGCAAAAAACAAAGCCAGCAACTAATAAATGCATCACTAAATATTAAGTCGGCTGTCAATATATATGCATTTATATACATTCACAAGTGAATCTCTTGCTTCAGAAATGCGAGCTGCTCCGGCAAAAAATAGACCCGCATGTATCTTCACTGTACTCTACTATTTGCGTTAACGCGACATCAAATTTCTTCATACAAATTTGCAATTTGTAATCTTGAATAGGTTGATTCGTGTTCTCATATTAGTTCATTTGTACACTCTAAATTTATAATTTGAATATTTTGTAGGTCTAAATCTGTAGTTGATGCTCTGAATGATTTAATTCACATTCTTAAGTTAGTTAACTCACTAACACAAACTAGTAGTTTGAGCCACTGTTATCCTTGTCCTCTCAATAATAGCTTTGGCTACTATTAGTGCAAATATACAGTGAAAGTTGTCAGGCAATGGACAAATATTTTAAATGAGCCATGGTTTTTGACCAGCAAATGTGGAGATGCATGTTTTGTCCATCATTGATTAAAGCGGCCGCATCTGAGGGAGTATTTGCATCGCATTTCATTGGCTAGCTAGCTACGCTATAGTCTCCCCAGCAAACACTTCTATCTATAATCACAATATTAACATGTCAAGTCATGTTGATTTTATTTGTATAGCCTAAAATCACAATTTGCCTCAGGGGGCTTTACAGTCTGTACAGGATCCGACACCCTCTGTCCTCTACAGTACGACCCTCCTATTGCATAAGGAAAAGCTATCCCCAAAAAAACCTTTTCACAGGGAAAAAGAAAAAATGGAAGAAACCTCTGCAACATCAGGTTTCCAAGGTTTCTGCCGGACAGCGATGAGGTTGGTTTTATGATATTACAGATATGTGTGGATATAAACAATACAGTTTCATCATCCTGTTAATATAATGACAATGTTAGTGTCATTTGTGAGTCATTAAACTCAATGGTTAAATTAATATATTGATTATTGTTTCAAGAGAAAAAAAATACTAATTTGTTTGCACAAGTGAATGAATTGAGAAAACAAATTGGTGTGCGTCGGTGAAAAAATATAACCCGTTTGAATCACATCACAGTTTTTGAGGAAAGCTGCGGGCCTCAATAATCACAATAAAACCTGGTGGGATTACTCTATAGGCAGACGATATAACCTGCTCTATTTCCTTTTTTTATGATTTGAAATCTAAACTTTTAGGCTTCAACTTATTGTCTGAAGATTAATTACTGTGAAACTTATTCTTAATAGAGTTCCCCTCTGATCCTATCCAGTAATTGTCTTTACACATTGCTTCGATGGCAACAGGGCAGTTTTCCTGCTCCGTGTAGAGACAGCAGAGGTAAAACCAAACTACTCGGTAGACTAAACCAGTTTCCAAATGACTTCACCACACACCCATCACTGTGGTTTAGCAGTGATGAGTGATCCAGAGCATTAAAAGCAAGGCTCCCTGCAAAACAAAACAACAGTGCTCCCATTATGGCCGTGATGATGTGGAAAGCCCTCCGCTTTACCTGATCAACCTGCTCCCCTCCCACTTCCCCCGGCCGTGGACGTTTCAGAACACAGAGAACAGAAATGCTGCAGAAAGATATGACAATTATAGAGAAGGCCAATGAGGACATAAATAGGATCTCAGGTTCGTACAGAACTGCTACACCACTCCATCCGAAGCACAGCAGCCAAACAAATACGATGCTGATTTTTCGTATCTTGTCCCCTCCTGAATGTCTCCATCCCAGGTAGATGACGGGGTGAACAACAGCCAGGTATCGTTCCATACAGGTCAGGATATGAAAGCCCATCTGTCCAATGAGACTCACAGAATACCCAAAAGAGCTCAGCAACTTTGGGAGATCAGTGTATACGCTACAAATGAAGGTTATCCACCCAAATACATAGATCAGCTCCATAGCAGCCATGTGGAAGGTGAAGATGTCGGAGTGGCTCGTTGTCGCAAAGGAGTACTGCTGCCGCCATCGTTGGTAACCCAGGTAGAGGACGAGGATGTAGAGAGGGACGAGGAGTAACATCTTAGTGACCACGAAGGCAATGAAGATGAAATGTGCAGTTGTTGAGTCTGAGCAGGGGTAAGAGGAGTTGTGTGACATATTGGTGTATTGCTTTTATGGAGAAAAAGGGGAAAGAGGGAATGGAAATGAATTTACTGAGACAATCAGAAAACATTCACCTTCATTTCAAAGATGGTTAAAGTGATTTAAAACTACAACACATTATTTTAGCTATTCATTGTACACTCATTTTGTGACTGCAGCAGCCCCAATTCCCTATCCCCTGCTTTTTGCCCTGCTTCGCCTCTGCCCTGCCCAGCCAGGCCGTCCACCTGAGATTCACTGTTATGAGAAAATATCTGCTATATCTCAAGTTTCAAGTTAAATTGTTGTTATTCCGCCCCTGTCACTCCCTTCCCTTGCAAAATAGTACTATAATTCAAGTTATTATTATGAAGTAAACTTGAGTAAAGTTCGAGTATATTTCCCAAGTATACGTTATGTAGTAAGTATACTAATATCAATGTGCAAGTAGTATACTTCTAAGTGTACTACTGCGATACTTCTTGGGACTAAATTGGCCCACTTTTTAGTTTCTAAAAATATACTTTAAGTGTAAGAATAGTATTCTTTGAGTGCACAACTAGTTTACATCTAAGTTGTATTTTGTAAAGCATGCTATACTATAATGTGAACTATACTACAAGTGAACTTATAGGTATACTGTTAGTTTAGTAGTTCCATAGTGTAGCCCACGTTTTAGTTTATGAAAGTACACTTAAAGTATACTCTCAGTGAAGTACTAATTTAATAGTTTTTACTGCAAGTATACATGCAAGTTTTCTTTAAGTGAACTTATAGCACTTAGCCAAATATACTTTTCTGCAAACTTTTCAGTATAAGCCAAGTATACTTGGACTTTTCTGTATACTTGTCGGCATAAGCTAAGTATACATAAGTATAATTTTGTTAAGTATATCTCTGAAGAGACTTGCTCCTTTTGCTATTTGACTTGATGTTATATGTTGAAAATTAGTAAAAAATTTGTTTCTCGCATGCCTTCATGGTTAACAGAATATAAAAACGTAAAACATTCTTGATGAATTGAAGTAAATTCATATCAAAACATACATTTACAAACTCACACACTCTAATAGGCTACTCTAACAAAAAGTAAGCATAAGCCAAATATACTTTTCTCTACACTTACATAAAAGTAGTATACTAATAGCACACTTGAATAAACTTGCTTTTGATAAGGGTTGTTGAGTTTTAAGTTCATAACAATTACAAAAATGGTAATGGTGAGTGATATTTTTTACAAACATGGACACAGTGTTGGGTAATATCCATGGAACAGCAGTCATTTAATAATATTAACTGAAAATTGTTGTGTAATGAAAGGACACCCACCTTGTCAGCAATTGTTTCTGATCTTCAGCACGTCCAAACCCACTGACTGCTGTTTCCTAGTACCTGATGATAACTTATATTAATGCTTCTGTGTGTATTAATGGCACGCAAGTATAACAGACAGCAGCAGGACTGTGGGGTATTTTTGCATATTGGCAACCAAACGCTGGACTTCGTGTCACTCTGTTATTAGGCAGGCAAATTCTCTTTTCCCAGTATTCTTCCACAGTGAGGTCAGTTCGTAGGGCCGGCCACTGATAAGCATCACTGGTAAGCATCACTGGTAAGCATCACTGGTAGTGATCCAGAGTCTTGCTTGAAGATATTTCAGTTGTACAGAGTTTGAAATGGAATAACTGGTTCGATTTGTGGGATTTTGTGTTGTCTTAATGCAGGAGATGTACATTTAAAATGAATGTATTTTTCTTTTAGATGACTTTTGACAGAATTCAAATGGCCTGCAAACAAAGACTGGTGTTTATTCAAATTAAATGTTGAACTGAAGCCTCTGTGTGTACAGACAGTTTGGAGGAAATGTTCTGTCGGGTACTTCGTAATGACCATGAATACAAACAATTGTGTTCTCTGTAGTGATACCAAACTTCACTATTATACACTGTAGTGATACCAAAATCATTTCACACATCATCAGTGGTCTCTTCCTGGTTATACTACAACGCTTATTTTGGAAAAATGTGCTTTTGCATAATTTTGGTGAATTTATAATGGGAAAAATATTCAATGCACTTTGTAGACGGTCCCTGACCACTCGTCTCACAGCCGGCCGCGCATACAGACCATGGATGTATTAAGAGACCAATGTTATGTATCCAGCTCAGAGGACGGCTCGTTTTGATTTAAATGAGCTTGTAGCTTGTTGTCTACTTTACTATGGTTACAAAGATCCCTCGTTGGTGTTTTAACAAAATTTCGTTTATGAGTTATTGATCCGGGGAGTTCAAATATGTCAATATTTGTCCATCTTTAGTAAACTAGTTCAATTCCGCATTACTCTTCCACGATGAAAAAGTGAATAAACTCCTCATCTGTAGAACGGTGTTGTATATGTTTACCAGTATTATTTGGGCCTGTGGTACACACAATTCGCCAGGGTGTTAATTATCTCCTCATTATTTAGGATGGCTGATACTAGATTTCGTGCTGACTCGCTCATAGTGACACACACGTCTAGCAGCACCAAGATCTGTACAGATAATGACCTAAAACACAAGACGGCAGCAGCGCCGTGATGATGTCAGATTTCATTCCATATTCTCAGTTTCATTCAATATATTCAGAATTTCATTCAATATTCTCACATTTCACATTATATATATAATAATTTCCTGAATGACATGCCATAGTTTATATATATATATATATATATGTGTGTGTATATACTGTATATAATATCATAGTGGAGGAAAGAGCCGAGAGACGTGAGATGTAAGCGAGACGGCTCAGTGACACAAACGGTGGACACTGACTACAATAGCAAGTTGCGTCCAGGGGATAGTGAGACACATGTAACTGCAACATCTCTGGTTTGAATCCAGCCAGGGACCTTTGTTGCATGTCAAAAAGTAAAAGTCCAAAATAATCACAATGGTCAAGGTTACAGATTACACAACAAAGTGAAATGCTTTATGCACTGGAGTGTGTGCATCTCCATCATTGTGTGCGTGTTTTCGTATGTGTGTGTGTGTGCAAGAGAGAGAGAGTAACAGAGCGAGATCGTCCTGTCCTACTCACACACACACATAGATGCCATCAAAGTCTCATTCCCCAAATTTAATCGCCATGGAATTTATATAAATTTGGACTTCATCTTTTTTTTTTTTTTTTTAAATAGACAAAAATGAGTTCTTCCCATTTATTACAGACCGTGATGAATTGTTAATGTGTGTGTGGTCTGTTTCTGGAGAATGCGAAGCGCCTGGAGGGATGAGGAGGGGGGGTGTCATACACTTGTACTTGTACATTTCACTGTTTTTGCTTTAAAAATGAATGAGTGCATTCTTTCTCGAGAGTCTCCGAGTCTGTCTGTCTTTATTTCCCCCAGTCTCTTTCTTTCTTTAACGCTGTCTCCTCAATAGCTGGTTGATGGCACACAGTCGATGGGAATGTCTCAGGGACAAACAGTGGTTGTCAAACTGGAGTTTGCAAAGAGCTCGGCTATGAGCTCGTCTCTCAATGGGGTCTCTTGTAGCTCTTGTATGAAGTCATCCGTGAGTCCTGACCACCCTGTTGACTTTTCCCCAATAAAAGCCATTAGGCCCATTGTCCACCGGCTTACAAACAAGAAACCAACAGTGGCTGATTATGTGGTTGTGGTATTTCAAGGCGGCTACAATAGAGCAATATACTTCCTCTACAACAGTTTGATTAGGTCAGCAAGTTCATCACAAACTTCCTGGCAATTTGTTATCTAAATCAACAGAGGACACAGAGACTTCTTTTCTTTTCATTGTTTATTAAAAAATTATATTTTGTTAGCTGTAGTTACACATGTTTTACGATACTTGTTGACTTAAAGCTGCAGTAGGCAGAATATTTTTGGCAACATTGGGCAAAAAGTCCATAGTAACCTTTCAGCATATTGTAATTCAAGTGTTCTGAGAGAAAACTAGACTTCTGCACCTCCTCATGGCTCTGTTTTCAGGCTTTAGAAAATATAGCCCGTGACGGGAGACTTTGGCCAATCACAGGTCATTTCATTGAGAGAGAGCGTTCCTATTGGCTGTTTGCAAATTTCTCTCCTTCAGATGTTTGAAGAGAGAAATAGACATTACAGTAACAGAATATTGATTCATATTTGATCAGCGCTGCCTAGTTTGACCGTTTGATTGGAGTTTGTGAGTGATTGACAGCTGCTTATAGATGGCAGACTCCAGCTCGGCTCTGATTGGTTGTTTTCCTCCAGTCTGTGAAATCTTGCAGATGCCATTAGGAGCACCGGAGGACACAGAGGCACATGATTTTTTCAGATTACCAGCCTCATGCACTACTGTCACAATATATGTTTTATAAAAACAACTTTTTTTTAATCATATTTGCTTCATTTCTACTCACTGCTGCTTTAAGTGAGGACCTGTGATTTATTTGTGTTGAATTACAACTTAATGGCATGGCATTGCATTTCCTAAAAAAAAAGAGGGGATTTTTTTCTTACCACTCTGGTTGGATCCTCAGTCCGTGCCAATTTTGCCCTTTAGTCCAATGAGCTGTAGGTAGAAGCTGCCAAGTTCAGTAGTCTTAACACACTGCTCCGTACACTAGAGGCAATAGAGGAATCTGGCTTCTGTGCTGTTCAGCAGTTTTGTCAATGTGGCTAGGTTTGATGCTGCCAAATAAACGCTCTCTCTGCCTCCTGCCAGAAGTGATTTATGGCCGAATACATCCTTGCCCTGTCCACTCTATCCCCAAAGAAAAATAATTTTCCAATTGAGCAGAACTTAGGCCTTGAAGACAGACTCAACGTGGGGATAGACAGACAGAATATTTTATTGGCATCGGCATTTGGATGAATGATGCATACCTCAATCTCACGGGGGCCGATGAACTGATAGACTTTAGAGGCACAGTTTCTTTCCTTTTCTCCTTTTTAAAATGTACAAGAACAGAGGATGCCATTTGATGTGTAACACTTTTAGAAAGCTATAATTATAGATTTATATTGCAGACAGGGCTTCCTTGTAACCAGCAGGGTAAATGTAGTTTGTGTCAGAGGAAGGATGCCAGCTGTTAGAGGCTGTGTAGTGTATTACATTTTTATGCGGAGCTGCTTTTCAGGGACATGGCACATGCTCTATGGATTGACACAATATAATGCAATGACTGGCTGACCCAGACAAACAAGTGACGTGTTGTTCTGCTGCATATCTCCAATATTTCAAAAGTCAAGTCAGGTAGTGTAGGAGGAGGAAGAAGGATAGATTGAAAGGGAAAATTTGCCGATTTCAACCGGCTCTGTCTCACAAACTCCGCAGGTCGTTTCGCATCATCCGGCAGACCTCAGCCACATTGTTATGTGAATGAGAACAAAGTTTGTTTCTAACAAAGTTAGCTACTACGATCTACAAACGGTGAGGTGCGGTTTATGACCAGTGTGGCTAGGTATAGTCGCTCAAAGTCTCATTTGATTAGATGGATTTTTGTTAAAAGCCCCTGAGTTCAGGATGAGTCATCAAACATCTGAAACTTTGCAGAAGAGAAAAGACAGGTGTAAAAATACACTGAAGCTGATTTTTTTTGCTACATATATTTATCATATAACAAGAGATACAAAATGAACAATTAAAACACAGGGTTACAGGATTAAAACTGGGGAAAATGTATTTTTCATTTCACTGGGTCTTTAAAGCTGAAGAAAAACCAAGATTGGGTTGGGGAGGCACGAGTATTAAGTGTGCAGCGTAGTAGATCTAATCCTTCAGTGGAGGAACCGGTGCTGTTACTGCCTGCGCAGTACGAGTGTCAAGCTCTGCACCAGTATCTCATTAGGTGAAGGACAGCTGTGCAGAGGCGGACAGCCTGTTTCCTGAAACACCAGTTTAGTCATAGTAGGCCAACGACCAATGGGAACACTTGCTACATGCTGCATGACTCAGAGAGCCTCGCACGGTGGCTCGTTTGCAAATTCAGATACTGTCTAATTCCTCATCAGTAAAGAGAGTTTTTATGACAGTTAGAGGCAGAGGAGAAAAGCAGGTTGTCGGCTGTCACTGCATCTGTTGAAGCTGTTACCGAGGTCGTTATCAACCCTGGCAAGCAGCCCGCTGCTCAAGGAAACCCCCTCTGTTCCGGTTCTCTGGACTCCATAAACATCTTTGGAAGCAAAAAGCTCCACCAGGGTTGGAACTCCCAATTTTGGGGTTGCTTTGAGCCAAGTGCCTAGAGACTCCGCTGAGTGGCTTTGATGTCAGTCTGTGTTGTGGAAATTGGTCTAGAGCCTCTCAGAGCTCATTCTGTTATGTCCCTCGCTGTGGTGCTCCGCTTTAACCAAGTTTTGTGTGGGGAAAAAAACAACTCTTTTAAGACACAGTTAAAGAGCAGCCCCGCCTCAGTGGAAGGGATAAAAAATCGCTTCAGGTTTCTTTTTGAATACTAACTGCAGCTGGATGCTACAGGCTGTGTGGCCTCACCCAGACACGAGAGGGCAATGTGAAAGCCTCGGGGCGCTACTTTATGCAAAATTTGATAAGGCTAAACGTTGTAACAGGATGAAAACATAGTTCAGAAGATATCTGGGCCTGCAGCCAGGTATCTTATTAAGTCTGACAAAGAAATAAAGCAGATATTTACCTCTTGAAGATGCAGCCTAAAAATAAGAGTCATAATTGTGTACTATCGACACAGAGAATATGGTGCTACAGGCTGTGCTTGCTTTCCACATTAAGATGTATCAGGAGTGTCCTATCATTTGCAGCTTGACTCCCTGGGAGCAGCCACCTTCAATCCGGCCAGATGTTGGCAGCTGCCTCTGGGCAGGACCCCTCGGTCAATCAACTCCCCTCTGCCTAAAGACAGGCCTGGGTTTTTCTCTTGCTCCACTACCTAGGACCTGTCAATCACACCTCCAGGCCTCACTGTGCTCCCTGACCCACTGACACTCTTGCCATGGCAACGCAACTCCCAGCAGACCTCTAGCTGTCAAGAACAGGAGTTCTCAGAAAAATATGAAAGACAAGAGTTTCTGATCCAGCGTATACACGCATGGGGGTTGTGCCCTGGACCAAAATGTCTTTGTCCTATGAATAATGCATCCCTACATTTTATTTATTTATTTTTTGTGACCCTTAACCCCCCCCAAAATAAAAATTCATAATCAAATCATTCCAAGAAAAATGTGTTGAAGCTAATTTCAGGATTTTTGCCTCCACTGAGGAGGCTATGGAGGAATACTTGAGAACGCATTGTGTGAGCTCTCTCTAGAATCAAAGAGGCAAACAAGACTGTTATTTGTTCAGGGTAATAGCTTCTCCAAGCACCCTCGAACAATACTCTGCATAAGAATCAGCAGCAGTGCAGATGGAGTTCCCTCACAGTTGCCTGTGGTTGTAATAATTGCTTCTATCTGGGCCCGTCAGTGACAACCAAGCCCTTTCATTGGACGTAAAAAGACGGTGCCAGGTTGCCCCAAAGGATTACATTACAGCTTGTTTAAGCGGCTGGCGGCTGCAGAATTCTCCCTCAATACTGGACCAATTTCAAAAACTGTTGAACTGATGAAAACATGGAAAAATAGAGTCCAGAAAAAACCTGGTTGTTCATTCAACTTTCACCCCTGCATTGGCTCTACACCCACCTTCGGTTACCAACCTCCCACTTTGAGAACCACTGTACTAACCAGTCCTTTTTTCTTCAGTAGTAGCTCCAATCTTAAATGTATCTCTCTCCTCCACCTTTTGTTGCAGGTCATCCTGATCCTGACCAAGTACTACCACGCTGACTCCACCAAGGTGCTGGAGAGCTCGCTGTGGAGGTAGGCCAAACGTTTACACCGTGTTTTTTTGCTCTTGCTGGATGTCTCTATGTCGCGTCTGTCCTCCGACTCGGGCAGACCTTTTGTCAGCAGGCGGCTTCCCTTTAACAGCGAGGTCAACGTAGGTCTCGGTTATCTCTCCGCTGTGCTTCCTCAAGGAGACAAGAGTGATACGGAGCGCTAGGGCGGACAAAACATCAGCAGGCAGCTATGAGTAAAGTGGGGGGGACCGGAGAGTGGGCATCTGTTTGGGCAGATAGCATATCAGCATGGCACAGGGCACCGGCGGTGCCAGGGAAAGGGGTCAAGTCTGGCTGGCAGAGCCTCCTCTATTTAGCAAGGCTGCATTTTGCCAAAACACTTCATACTTCTCTCGCTTTGAGCAGCAGGAAAAGGCACTCCACTTTACAACAAGTATGTCTTGTACTCTTACATATATTCTCCTGGAATATTAATTTCCTCTTTATTCTACATCCACCCCCCTACCAGCTCCGGAGGGACTGCTATACAGTTGAGTCTCTGACCTTCTCCTAGATAAGGGGTGTGGAGGAAATTTAATTACATTCAAATATTCTAATAAAAACTTAAAAAATAGACAAGACAGGGCTCGTAACGCTCGCTAAAATTAGCCGTCTGGAAGGCATTCGCACATAGCAAAACGTGTCTGATGGTGGTACGTAATTCATTCCATTCACCTCACTGAGGGGCTCAATGACTTCAAAGCTACAGCCTCTCATTAGCTCTGACTGCCTGTCTCCCTGTAGGACAGATATGAATAATGTACATAACATATTTCTCTCCTTCCCCCTGTTGATGCTTTAATTGTTGCAGTGTATTCATAATGCTGCAGATTCACCACTGGACAGCCCATTTGAGAAAGAAAAACGCAGCAAATGGTTGCCAATTTAGGTTCAATTCAGATTAAATTCAGAGACTGAAAAGCTGTCCGGCTGCTTGTTGGCATCATTGTTCCAAAAAAAGCAGAAATTAGCATGACATTTGCATGTTTCCAAGAGGACCTCTCACCACCACGTCTTGGTAGGTATTATGTGTGGGGTGTATAGCTCAGTTTCCTTGTAGCTGTCAGGCGTGCTGTGTGGACAGCCACAGTCCGCTGGCCTATAGGCTTTGAAGTCCCAGGGCTGTAGGATCAAACAAGGAAGATGGGGAAAGATGAATGGGTTTGCTGTCTTGCCCTGTCAGGAGGTGTAGATCAACATGCCAGGTTTCACACTGGGGGGCGGAGGGGTGGGGGGGGGGGGGCGAACTGAACAGCACAAAAAGGAGAAAAGTTTTTCGGGGCAGCTGAGTTAATGAACTGAGGCCTTTTTTAGATCAGCGGTGGTCTGGCTGGTCTTGTCTCAATAAGCAAAGCACACAATCTGTCTTCACAGTTGAGAAACTATAACTGTTAGTGGCCTATAGGTGGATTCAACCCAAACAACTTAGTATCAGCCACTTAGTTTCATTCTCGCCTTGCTGTCTTTGATGGAGTTTTAGAGTTGGACGATGGTCTTTTCCTCACTATAAAGAATGAAATCTAGTGATTACTTATCCTGTTCCTGCTTGTGGCACAGTCATGTTGCTTATCGCTGCTCCTGCTCTATTTATATACACTTATTTGCATAAAAATGCCACTAATTGTTATTTTAAAATACTGAATGTCGTCTCAGTAAAACTATTAGCATAGAAAAATTTGAAGAATTCACCAGACCATGACAGTATTGGTGATTTATTCACACACTAACGACCTACATTGATGCATGAAATTTCATTTTCGACTTTCTGAACAGAAGTTTGACTAAACCACTTCTAGCTTTTTTTTCTTGAGCGTTCAACCGAATCTCAGCGGACTTCCAGAGACCACCAATATGTTGGTCACGTGATGACAACTGATCAAACTCCATTTTACTGATGAGGGTTGAGAGATGTGGTTAAAAGCTCCAGCACAAAGAAGTTTCCTGACATGAGACGTATTGTGGTCATGTGAATCATAACTCCCTAAATAGCAAAGGCTCAAATAGCGTAACACTGTCAAAGCATTACAAAAGGGAGAAAGGAGGTCTGAGTGGATTGCTAGTATTTAGATTAGATCCTGATGGGCAGGTTGGCACCTTCCAACCTTCCACCTTCCTCGCCCTCAGTGTATGAATGTGTGTGTGAATGCTAACATGTAGTGTAAAGCGCTTTGAGTGGTCAGAAGACTAGAAAAGTGCTATTTAAGTGCAAGTCCATTTACTAAACTTGTCCATATCATAACCATACAATTGATAGGTGCAGAAAGAAGAAGACACATTACCCATTTTGTCGAGTAAGTATAAAGGCTTGTTGAAAAACCTGCATTGGCCTTGAAGGTCAAATAGTACAAACTGTCCAAAGTTTAAAGAACGCACTATCAAGTGTAAAGTTGCGAACTCGTATACCCTCTAATCATAACCATAACCACACTTCATGCCATGTCTGTTTGTCAGTGTGCTGTGGAGACTTTTGTTTGTCCCTATAGGCTTCGGCGCAAGTGCTGATTCTTATATCATTGCTGCCTGTTTCTCCCGTATGTCTGTCCTTCAGTTTGTTATGGCTGGCCCAAGTTGGCGGACTACAACATGGCTGATAAAAGAGCTCCAAACGTCCTTGTCTCATGAGAATGTCTCTGTTAGTGAAGGGAGAAGGAACAAGTGAGTGAGTGGCAACTCATGGACCACTGTCTCAGACAGTTTATGCTTGTCTGTACTGAGCAGGTGAAAATGTACCTGCAGGAAGATGACTGGCAGTATACAGTTGAATAGTGACTGCCGGACTGACTATGTCATAGCAGGTGTATTGCTCAGGGCCAAAGGAAGTGCAGTGTTTGAGTGTGAAGTTGTTTTTATGAGCGCTTCTCCAGAAAGCGGCAAGCAGCAAAAACCACAGGCCAACAATTCAGCCTGTTCTGAACATGCTGTTTCAACAGGCACTGTAGTGCCTTACAGATCAAATTTGGATACTGCATCAGAGTAAACAGCGGGAGAGGTGCTTGTAGATTAGGCAAAGACGTGAGGATTTGCCCTTGCATTACTAAACACTGTGATGACTGCAGGCTGACAGAACACTTCTTAAGACTCGGTTGCTCCGAATCGAGCCACGATCTACTCAGTAAACCTTTTTGATCCTCAAACTGAGAGGAGCAGATGTGCACTTTCTCGGCTTTGAATCCTCAGTGCAAGTATTTGTTATTTTCAGATGATACACACAGTAGTGCTTCAAATATCAGGCAGTCATTTGTGATTTGATAGATGGGATTGATTTTAATGTTATATTTTGATCAGATTACCTTTAGCCCTTTTGGAGAGATCAAAACTAGACCAGATAATATCCTGGTCTCTGGTGTAGGTTTGATCTCTCCGAAAGGGCTCAATCCAGTTTTAGAGGCTTCTAAAACCTGAAAATGTATTACTTAAATTAATTTGGGAAAAATATATTGGAGTGTCCTGTTTTCAGTTAGATATAATGCATACTGGAATTACAGATACCTTGGCTCGAAATCAGGTATATTGGATATTGGTTCAAACATTGCTATTGAAAGCTTCATCCCCCTAAAATATTGGTTATCGGCCTTCAAAGTGGACCTTCAGAAACCCATATTGGTCAAATTTAAGTATTTCCATCTTAATTTTTGCTTTTAAAAAGTTATATCGAACTACCCATATGTGTTCCAATTACTCCCACGGTAATCATGCACATAAAGAGGGTGTGAGAGTCTGGGGGTATTTATAATTCATGTCATCTTCACACATCTTTTGAAGATGCCTAGTAGCCGTCGCAGCAGGAGGCTTTACTGCTCCATTATGGTCAAGTCTGACAGGCCAGCACTGTTATGTAGAATACATCAAACCACACCACACTGCAGTCAGATAGACAATAAGTGATGGTACATGATGGAAGTTGAGGCTTTGATGAATCATGATAGGATCAAAACAGTAATGTGTTACAAAGAGAAGAAGCATGGCAACATACAAATTATGTAAACACATTATGTTTGGGTAAAGGAGGTTGCGCTTCAACAGTGGGATTCACAGTGGAGTGCTAAACCCAAAGTCCAATAATCATAAAAATGTGATAGGCTAGCACATTCAAAATCAAGGAGGACAAAATACTAGCATTTCACTTGGCTCACATCACAATTTTATGTTAACACATTATCTTTTAGGCATTGAATAATAACTGTAAACGGCTGAGATGACAGGCAGCCACATCATCCTTGTTCTTGCAACACACACTCACTGCAAACTCCCGCTGAGGAAGACTATAAGCTCCTGAAAAAGCTAGTAAGTGAACCTTGAGTTAACATTGTGTCAGTAACCTAAACCTAATTCTAACCTGGACCTTTAAACCAAGTTTGAACCCTCAAACAGGTCTTTGAAGGTCTGTCCAAAAATGTCCTCACTCTGAAGGTCTAAAAACTCAAACTGGTCCTCACAAAGAAGCTATACAAGAACACACACACACACACACACACACAATTGTTTCACCATTACAAATGTGTTGATCCCTGGGGTTCAGATCACATTTCCCCAAACTAAACCAGGAGAGAGCGCCACAGAGTAGAAACATAGGCTTTAGGGCTTAATCAACACAGCATGTTTAATTTCCCCTCATCCTCTCCTCACTTCCCTCTCAGGTTGTTTCTGTCCTTTCTTTGTCTCTCTTCGTTCTCTCAGTGGTTCTCCCGTGGTTCTCCCGTGGTCCAGATGGTCTGAGGTGCTGTAAATACTTAATTAAGCCAAGAGCATCCCTATACCCCCCCACCTCCACCACCACCACCACCACCTCATCACTTCCCTCCTCCATGCATATTTCACAGCCTGGAGAGAGAGAGAGAGAGAGAGACATAGAGAGAAAGGGAGAGAGAGACAGCACCCAAGAGAGCTCAGCTTGCAACCGACGATGCCAAGCAGAGAGTCTATACTCTCAAAACAGAAGTGGTGTTTGATATAGAACCAGAAATAGTGCTGGGGAGAACCATTTCAGAAAGAAAGCTAAGGGTATATAACTCATACATCTCATTACAGTTACATAAAGGGACATCAAGCCTAACTGAAGATAGTTTAAATAACTTTAAATCTTTTTTTTTTTTTTTTTTTTCAAAGATAGAAAAACAGGTATGAAGAAAAAATCAATGAGCTGCTTCAGTGATGGATAATTTATTATGTCTGTGCAGAGCAGAGACCTGCAGTGTCTGTTTTCCCCACATTTTCCTTTCTAAGAACTTGAACAAGAGAAAGACGAAGAGATGCAGACAGCTATTAATGTGTCAGCTTGTTTAACTTATAGTTATTGTCACTTTGCCCATTTTATTAAATGATAATAATAATAAGGAGTCCAAATTATGAGCCGCCGTCCAATAGCAAGCGGAGGGTTACATTAATCCAGACTGTATTACTGCAAAAGACAAGAGAAGACTGATTTGGGTGGGGGGTTTATGTCTTTATGAGATAGCAGTTAGATTGTTGTTCATTGTCAGTGACTTAACTCCTCGATCATGTGGGCCTAAAGAGAGACCAAACTGAAATGAATTAACTTTGAGTCTTGAAATTCAATTTTCCTTCAAATGTGTCTGCTGATGTCACACCACGATGACTCAGCTTACTGTCTGATTGGGCCTGAAATGAACTGGAAAATGAGAGCATGTATACAACATAATGCCATTCAGTGTGCGTCTGTGCACCCTACAGTTTAGAATATGTTGTGCACTTGTTTAGCCGTGTTTTTCGGGCTGTGTACATGTATTGGAGTCCGATCATTTTCACTGGACGGGACGGGCAAAGAGGAACACAGGTCCATAACTGCACACAGCTGGAGGACAGAGAGAGAGAGTGGTTTTAGGGACGGGCATGTTGGTCTGTCATTTGGTTGGTCTTGGTCCAGACTGAACTATACCAACTACATGGATCGGCACAAAATTGTATACAGACTAGAATGAATTTGGTAATGATACCAAAGTCAAAAGGCCAAGAAGCTTACGCGGTCACTAAAACATAAAATCACCAACCCGATCTCATGGGAAGGCGTATAAATATAAATAGCGTCATGATTATACGCATTTTGGCCACGTCGTTTTCCATGAAATGCTACGGTAACGGCCACAGTTAGGTTTAGGCAACAAAACCACTTAGTTAAGTTTAGGAAAAACATCACAGTTGGACAAAATAACTTTGTAAACTAAGTAAAACAACACTTTGGGACATTAACACCAGTGTCCTGCTTGAAAGTCCTGTGTTTGTTGGACCTATCTACCTCCCTTCCCTCCCACCATAAACAGTCTTTCTCGCTTTTTATTCTACATCACTAGCTCTGAGTGTAGCATATTCACACGGATGTGTTTGTATTGCAGTCAGTACAGATTATACGGTGTACACATGATACGCCAAAAGCAACAAAGGCTTTGTTATTGCATGCGAGATGACTTACAAATCATCGTGTCATGTCATTCATACGCCATTTGGTGAGACTGGGCTGAAAATCACACGCCTACATGCAGAAACATAAAAAGACCTGTATACACCAATCAAAAAAGTCGAGGAAAGACATGGCAAAAGATAAAAACGAAAGGAAAACATTAACGGTGTGCAGAGAAAAGATGGACCAACAGTCAAGTGATGAAAAGAATGGAGTGAAAAATAAGAGAAAAGACTCAGACTGAGAAGTAGAAAGTCTTTCATTAGTGAGCATTGATTGATGTTTTACCCTCATGTCAGCCGGTTTAATACTACTCTGTGCCACTGTGGAGACAGAGAGGAAAGAACAAGGAGACAAGCGATGCAAGACAGAGGTAAAAGGAAGAAATTGGGGTTTGGACGAGCATGTGAGATGTTAATTGCACTTTAATAGAACAACATGTCAGAGTCTCACAGATAAGAGAGGGGAAAATTGTCTTGTCAACAACACACAGTTATGACAACCTGCACATGTAGAAGGCTATTAGGTGATACAGAATGCTTCATTTTCTACTTTTTGTGCAATGGAAACAGACTTAGAAATAAGGTGTTAACAAAGGGAACTGTATATACAAAATACACATATGGAAATGAGATTGATTGGATTATATTCACCAGCAGTATAAAACATTACATGTCCGTTATAAATTAAAAACGAAATACCACTAATTTGTGAGAGAAATATCTTTTATTCAGTGTGTATTTCAGTGAAGCCCAGGGCGGCAGAGAATCAGCAGCTCGTCCAGCTTGTTGGCCAGACGTTCGCCAGATGTATTGACAGGAGCGCAGTTCAAAATCCACGCTGTCGCAGTTTAACACGCGTCTGCTTTTTACCCAGGATCTAAAAATGAACTGATTTAATGTACTAAATGTCACATCTTCCAAGTCTAATCATTAGCAGCCACAGTCTATTAGTGCTGCACTCAACTGGACTTTCACCTCTTGTATTTCTATCAGAATGCTTCTTCGGACAAGTTGTAAACAACATGATCATAATCTATGCAGCAGAACCAGAGATATCGTCTTTTGTACGCCACACATTCTTCTTCCTTGTCATAAACTGGTGTCCAGGCTGAGCGGGGGGTGTCACTCTTTTGCCAGCTACACACAAACACACACACACATACACACACATACACACACCACAGCATGCCGACTATGTTTTCTAAATAGACTTGGCAATCCATTTCTCCATCATCAGTAACAATTTAGTGGTCACAGAGAGCTCTTCATAAAGTCTTATTGCTGCTTTATTTATGAGCTCGCCATCATCAGAACAATGAGCCTTTTCAATAACATGGCACAGATAACTACCGTAAAACAATGGCCATTATCACGTTAATGATGTTGTTAAGATATGAGCGCTGGGACCCCGGTAGGAGCTTATGAGCTGAAGTTGTGGGCCTAATCGAGTCGGGTAAGAGTTTTCCGTTTGGCTTGGTTTATGACTTTTTATTAGCTGTTCGTGCAATAAAGGAGGGGTAATCACCTTTTCTAACACTTGAAGATACATTAAGTTGGTGTAATGAGGTGAATGGAGGCCATAGTGAGAAATGAAACCAAAAAGTTGACTGATACAACTGCGATCTCGTCGAACTACAGGAAACTTTCAGGGTTACTAGGTTGGCTTATTGTCATTCTACAACACAGGGTTGCACAACAAAATCCGAGTTGTAGTCCCAAGATGGGTACCAATGATGTTCTGGGCGGTTTTAATCACCCGCTGCAGAGCCCTCCTGTCCTTGGCCGTGCATATCCCGGTTGGTAATGTTTCCAGTCAGAATGCTTTATATTGCTACTCTGTAAAAGATAACAAGAACTCGGCATGGGAAGTTTTGCACTTCTACTTTTCCTTGAGCTTTTTTAACCAAGATGGAGATGTTTGATTCCCATTCCCGTTGAGCAGTCGGTTGTTCTCTGAGCGCCACTCTGCAAGATTGTTGATTTCCACTCAATTACGAAGTCTCATTGTTTGTAATCCGGCCGATGAAGGTGGTGTTGTCCGCAAACTTCACAACAGAGTTTGCTCATCTGGAAACGTGGCTCCACGGGGGCACTCCTGATTTTGTAGCCTGTGATATTCTGGATCGCCTGCCACGTAGAGTATCTTTATACTCCCAAGCTGACTGACACCACGGGGCGATGACTGGGGCGCCACCATCCAAGGAGCTGTCGCTGAGAGCATCCCACGAGTCCGCCCGTGTGCGCGTCTGTTTGGGAGTATAACTGAGTTAGATAGTTAGTCATTTAGTTCGCAAGTTGGAAGAAAAATGTCTCTAGCATTTGCTTTGGAGATAAGCTTTACTTTGTGATTGTAGTTTTGGTATGCTAATGTTAAGCAAGTTACGTAAACAAAGATCTTTTTTCTTTTAAAGGCTTACATTTGTCATGTTTGTTAGGCTATATAATTGTTCATTAGAGTGTAAATCCCTTTAATAAACCAGCTTGACTTGGTGGAACGTTTCATTTCCACTTTAAAAATTCTGGAAATTCTGGATCAAAAACCAGTTTGTTAAAGGAAAAAAAAGTCCTTTCCTGTGCCAGATGTCTTAACCAGGCAAAGTAGCAACCTTCCACCTGATTTTGACACGTACGACAGGCTTTAAAACAGCCCATATACAGTTGGGAGGTTTCAGTGTTTTAGTATAGAAGCAAGGTCAGGCCCCAAATCTGAAGTCCTTTGGAGCTGCAAGCCCTTGTCTCCATGCCAGCGGACAATTGCTGGGCATCTCACCGTGAAAGTGCTTCAGGGGGAAAAGCATCATTACGTAATTCGAGCCAACGGTGCCAGAGAGGTGGCATTTGGTGAGGGGAGCATGTCCAAGAGAGCTGATCCACTAATTTGGCCAGGGGAGAACAGGGACATGTCCTATACAGGAAAAGAGCCAGCAGCTGGTGGAAGCTGGGTCCAGGGCACCAGGAGTGGAGGACGGAGATGAAGCTTGCATGGGGTCCTCTACCCATGATCACTTGGAGCTATACTGGCCCCTCCAGCTGGCTGCCGAAATAGCTGATAGGAGACCAATTTCACATTTGGCCAAGGAGGAAGCGAAAGAGAGCAATCAATGGAAGCAAATGTTGGGTGTTAGTATTGTTGTAGAGCTTTGTGAGGGCTGTCAGAGTGCTGAAACGATCAGCGGGATGCTCAGTGGAGTGTTAAATCTCATCATACTTCATTAAAATAAGTGTTGTACTCAGATTTTTTGAAAATTCTGATATGCTGTATATCGTTAATAGGTTTTAGTCTACATTAAGCGTAAGCCTTTATACAAATTTTAAGAAAACTTGACAGAGATATTCACCTGAGACATTCTGGTGTAAAGAAAGCTATTTAGTTTTTGAATTATATTCATGTATTCATATATCCTTTTAGCTTATGTAAGGCGTCTTTTGAGTATTGAATATTAGTTGAATACTGTATATACTCATAGCAGAGTATCTGCATCTCAGAGACGTTTTACCCTTCATATACCTTGTGAAACTTGGGGATTCTGCAGGAATAAGGATGGATAGATGGGACATTGAATAATACAGTGAGAAGCTGAAAATCCACAGCATTGGCATAGAGAGAGAAAGAATTATTGAGTGAGAAACTAAAAAGCTCAGGGAGGTGTGAGTGTGGAGGAGGGACTGGCCTGGTGTACGGCTTTGATAGCGGCAGGAGAAGGGCAGCATGGTCAAAGCACTTCTTCTCCTCCTCTAGGCACACTTGTCACTCTCCTTGACACACACACACACACAGTACTGTTGGATTTCAGTGTTGCCCGAGGTGAGAAGGTGAAAGGAACTAGGCCAGGCTCAGTCACCACTGGCTATTTCAATAAAAAAAAAATGCAACATATGGCCTTACTTGCCAGCATTCCCCCACCCTACTCAAACTACACACACACACACTGGTTGTGAGATCTGGGCAGAAAGCCTGGAGACGGTGGCTGACCGGAGGCTGACATGAGCCAAACTCTGACTACGCACAGTCTCCATTTCCCAGGAGGCCTAGCTGTTGCTGCTCTACCCTAGACCGCCACCCCCTTGAGCAAACACCCTCCCTGTTTCTGTAAATGTCTGTCCGTCGCTGTCACCATTACTTCAAACTGCAAAAAGCAACAACAACACCATCAGCATCACTCAGGCCAGGCGTCCCGCATGAAATAGCCTATATTCTTTTAAATGCCACCACCTGTGTAAATACAGAGTGGGAAATCAAAATTGTATCTGACAGGAGATTTAATTATTTTACTGCTGGGACATAGGTTTTTCTCTTTGCCCAGAGAGTCTAAGCGACTTGTGATTGCTGCCGCTTGCGTTCATTCACTTCACCCAAAACCACACAACTCCAACTCACACAACCGGAGAATGTGGAAAGCCCACCAGGGAGGAAAAAAAGGCCTTTACCTTATATGAAATGACTAGATGACTTAACAAGATTTGGGATTGAAGGGAGGGAGCTTTTGCTTCGCTTAATCTAGCTGGAGCTTCTTAGCAGCTTTTCTCATTGGCACACAAGGGGGAACGAGCTTTTAATGGTGTTTTAATTAAAGCTGCATTTGGCTCGGCTTACGCCGCGAGGCGGCTTCTTCATCCTCCCTCTGTAACTTCCCTCTCTGTTTTCATACTCGTTCCTCATGCCCTGCAAAAAATATCCATCTCAATAACTTTTTTTTTTTTTTTTTTGCTGCCACAAAGCAGATAGATGTGCTATTTTAGTTGTGCATAAATACATTGTTTAGTTCTTGGTCCTTTTTCATTATTCCTTAGCTTCAAATCAACCCCAAAGGTGGGTTGAATGGTGTAGCTGGGGTTGTGATTGACTTCTTGTGAAGTATACCTGGTGTGCATATAGACTGTATAAGATGGAGGACATAACAGCTCCCCAATAATGAAGCCGACATTATGATCGCTCCCTGGTGGCTGGCCATAAAACCCGCCCCCTTCATGTTTCCAGATATGAGCCAAACAAAAAAATCAAAGTAAACGTCAATTGGATTTTTTCCAAAGATGGTTTCTGTCTGGTTTCAGTGTTTTTTGATAAGTTTGGTTTTTGATACTATAAAATGGGTGATGTGACTTCATGATTGACAGCTGAAGACTTAGTGTCATGTGTGTTCATATTTCAGCAGATGACGTTTCTGACAAGCTGAAGCTGCTGGCCTTGTTTAACTGGACAGTGACGTTACCCTGTTTAACTGAGTTGCAGTAATGACGGTTACGATATTGTGAGCGTAGGTCTATAAGCACAGGCAGAGCCCTCCGCCTGTGCCTCTCAGAGCCCATGCATTCAGTCACTGAACTTTGCATACACATAGACGGCCAATCAGGATGTGCCTACGAATGTGTGCGGACCCCACAGTATTTAAGGCAGCCTCCACCACTATCATCATATTGTAACCTTCGTTGTAACTCGCACAGTCTCCGCCATCTACTGGACTCTATGGGCACAGTGGGTGGAGCCCGATTCACGCCCTGCCACGCCCCAACATTGACCCAACTACACTGATCCTGAGCAGCTAAAGATTAGTCACTGCAGCCCACCTACACTCTCTAACGAGGGAGGGATGAGACGGAGTGGCAGAAAGGTGTGAAGCAGCTTTCTTGGCCATAGCAGAATGTCAGTTTGTTGGGGACGGCAGACACAACTTGTTTCTGTAACAGCTCCTGCATCTCTGCTAAGAGGTAATCCATCTCCATCTGGAAGGATAGATTCACCTCTTTAACGCCCCAAAACAGAGGAGGACCGCCGTAGAACTGGATTCTGACATATCTCTCAGCATTGTACTCACTCCGTCTTTTCCGTCTACTTTATTCTCCCTCCCTGCCTGTCCTTTTGGTTTGGAGTATTTCTGTTGCTCTCTCTGATGTCGTACGCAGGGCATAGATAGAGCTCAGACACTCAGAGACATCAAGGTTAATGCTTCTCCCTTCTCAGTATCCTTAATGCCTCAGAGAGGGGGGGAAAGAGGCAGACTAAATGCGGAGGACAGCTTGTTCAAGTGGATGGAGGCTGATGGGGTTTGCTGCTGAAAGAGGCCGAGGAGGTAGGAGCGTAGGGCGGAAGCATGAATAGATTGATTGTCGTCCGCCATGGAGATTTGACTTAGAAGAAACTCATGATTTTCATTGAAAGCACTCATCTGCATGGCCGAGGTGATCTGAAGCGCATTATTGTGCCCCCCGTATCATTTCGATTTCCATCTCCGAACAAGAAGCCTTACAGGGAAACAAAAAGCCCCAAAACCCCAGACAATCAGGGAGAGATTGCATAATGCTCATTTGGCGGCCGGCTGGGACATTTGGCTCTGATTTGGCTCCTCTTTAACCCTCGGAAAAAGAAAAATCAGCAAGGATTTGGGCTAATCCTCTTAGCCTGATGCTTTCTCTCCTCCTGCCGACTGGAAGACGAATGTGAGCTCAGGCATTCGGACGCTCCGACTGAGCCAAGCTCAGCTTCCTCTCAGCATATTTTATTTGTGAAATGGATAGTGATGGCTTCCTGGTGACTTGTTGGCCGAGGGGGCTTTTCCCATTGGCCTGCTGGGTTAGAGATCCTGCCCAAGGTGCGAGCCAAGACAGCCAAGGACATAGAGTGTGATCATAAACTACCCTGTTATTCCTTGATGCCTCCTGTTCCATCCATTACTCTCGCTGTGACACATTTCCCTTCTTGTCTACGTTTGTTTTATTATGTTATTGATATGACTTTTAGAGTAAGGAGCTCAGACATCCAGAAGGAGCTCAGAGTAGAGACGCTGCTCCTTCGCGTCGAAAAAGGAGTCAGTTGAGGTGGTTTGGGCATCTGATCAGTATCCTCCTGGGTGCCTAGGAGGTTTTCTGGGCAAGTCCAATTGGTAGAAGACCCCGGGATAGACCCGGAGGGATTATATATCTCATCTGGCTTGGGAACGCCTCGGGATCCCCCAGAAGGAGCTGGAAGCTGTTGCTGGGCAGAGGGACGTCTGGACTACCTTGCTTAGCCTGCTACTGTGCCCTAGTCCTGGATAATCAGCAGAAAATGGATGGATGGATGGTATGACTTTTAACAAAAGAGTCCAAAGCTGTACACAAAAAAGGTAATTTTGAGATTATTGAAACTTTATTAAGAGCAAGAATATCATGGTTTCATAATGGTTCACTCTTCCTTCTCTCTGTCCATTTTCCTTCCCCTCTCTCTCTCTCTTTTAATGTGCTTTTCCCTCGGTCCCCTCCATCTGTCTCCGTGAGATAACTCATTTCATAGATCAAGATGTGGTCTTTTCAATATAGTTGCTTTTTTACCATAACTCCCACTCATGCACAGACGCTACAGTTAATGCAAGACTGTGAAAAGTGATAGAAGACATAAAGAGATAGAGCAATACAGAGAGGCAAGGAGAGGGAACCAGGTAGAAAGTTGAGATTAAGCGTTATTCAAGCGTTATTCTTCACACATTTCCACAGTTTGAGGTGCCAGAGCCAAAACGAAATGATCTCGCTCTTGCCCAAATGACACAACAAGAAAGATAATTTCGACAAATGTTGTCTCTCTGCGTATTTTCTATCGCCGCCCCCCGGCTCTTTTCCTCTGCATTAATGGAGCTCTGGCACACTCTGGCAGCTTGTTGTCCTCTCTTTAACATGCTCAAAGTCCTTTTAAGCTGGTTCCATGTGATCTGACAGGTTTTTTCTGTTGGTCCTGTTTTTACACTGATACATATTATGCCGGACGCTGACACTGGACTCTGGAGGGACAGTAACTTGGCATGTAGTCTGGGCAATCATATTTAATTGTAGTAATTGTAATCGGTGTTAGTATACCCACTGCTTACATTCTTATGCAAATTCCCCAATTAAGGGATGATTAAAGTACAATAGTGACACCTCACAAACCATTTATTATCATTACAGTAAAATGATATAATCTCAGTTTTAGAGTACATTAACCCTTGACCTCTATTTTAGGTTATCGAATGTGTCAAATCAAAAATTCTGTGTGAGTGTGCGCTGAGTGAAGCAGTCGTCTACCGCCACGTTACATCTGCAGTCTATAAATCCTTCAACACTACATCTTGGCCTATAAATCTTTGCTATCTTAATATTCTCTGAAAGGTTGCTTTCTGTACACAGACTGGAATACTTTCTATTGAGAGCCGGACCTTGATAATGTCAAAGAAGTTACCACATTTTTTAATTAAATTCTGTGTTGACACTGTGATGTCCTTACATCACAAAGGAGGTGAAGGAGTGCATTGACAGAAAAAAGCAGGCATTTAAGCCCAACAGCTACACGGGGTCGAATCAATATAATCAAGGAGTTAGAAGCCTTCATGTGATTCAGATTATAAGAATGGTAACCTAAGAATTGTGCTAGAAAAACGTCTTGAATAGAAAGTACTCATCCTCTCTAGGGAGCACACACGGACTCTATAAATGTTAGAAATTATACTATTTCTTCTGCACAAGTGGGACTTTTGGCTTTTTTTTGTGGTGCAAAAACTAAAGGTCACCAAACACTAATCATGGCATCTGGCCCACGCAGTTTCAGAGATAGCTACCTCTGGAACAGTGTTGGAAAGAGGGACGAAATGGACTTGCATTTATATACACTGTAAAAAAAAAAAAAAAGTGTTAAATAACGAAAATTTTCCAGCAGCAGGGGCGCCAGAAAATGTCTGTTAAAAAACGGACAAAATACTGTCCGTTAATTAACATAAATAAATTGTAAAAAAACAAAACAGTAATTATCTTTTTATAATTAGCCTTTATTAATGTAATTTTACAAGAAATATTTTACTTTTAACATATATTTATTGTTGTACTGTCATACACCGTAAATCTAAGACCATTTACATATAAATCACAAATGAAACATGTCATTTTACGTTGCAAAAGCCCAAATTTACATTAACTCTCAGAAATTTTGCAAAAAAAATCTGTATTTTTGCAAGAAATATTTTTAGAATTCCATGAAATCCTTTTCTTCTATTATAAATTAATTATTAAAGTAGAGTCATAAACCTCTAAAAAAACAGAATAATTATCTTTAAAAATTATCAAGAAAAGCTTAAATACAGATAATTACGATTGTGATTACAAAAAAATACTGTAAATCTAAGACCATTTACATATAAATCACAAATGAAACATGTCATTTTTACATTTTTTCCTGTCATTTTGAAAAACAGACAAAAAAAAGTAAAATTTTACAGTTTTTTTTACAGTGTAGCGCTTTTCTAGTTTTCCGACCCCTCAAAGCACTTTACACTACATGTCAGCATTCATCCATTCACACACACACATTCATACACTGATGGCTGCCATGCAAGGTGCCAACTTTGCCCATCAGGATCTAATTAAATACTTATTCACACACCGATGGCGCAGCTTTCGGGAGCAATGTGAGGTTAAGTGTCTTGCTCAAGGACACTTCGACATGTGACCGGAGAAGCCGGAGATCGATCCGCCGACCTTCCGATTGGTGGACGACCCTGCTCTACCTTCTGCGTCACAGCTGCCCCCGCACATGTCATTTCCTAAAACACTCTACAACCTACATTATGCACCTCTCAACCCCCGCCCCTTCGTTCACCCTCTCCATGTCTGGATACGTGCCAGCATGCCAGGCCGGTCTCCTGACATCCTGCCAATCCTGCATCGCTATATCGTCCCCAGAGCCAGTGTTCACCTCTCAACGACCCCCACTCCCACCCCACAACACACTTCTAACCAGAACCTAATCTAATCAGACACCCCGGGCATGTCGGCCCACAGCTCTCTCTCCCTTCTTGCACTCAGCGCAGACCCATCCAACCTCCCCTCATGGGTGGTGTCTGTTAGCCTGCGCTGTGAAAGGCTTATTTCAAGGCTACAAAAAGCCTCTTCAGCCTCTAACTAAGAGAGGCAGAGCAATGGAGAGGGCACTCAGACAGAGAGAGAGACACTCTCTATGTGTGTTTGTTCATGTGTTTCTATACCTACCTAAGGCTATAGGACAACGAGGGAAATATTGAACATTTGTAAAACACAAGCTCGATTGATACGAGCATGTGTAACTCAGTAGGGCGGGCTTTGTTAGGATGTGGGCATCCGTCCAGCCATTTAGTGTGTGTGTGTCTTTGGACATGACAGGACAGTACCGAGTAGCTGTGGGAGAGCTGAGGTCAGGGTGTGTTGGAGTTATCTTTGAAATCTAGTGGACAGTCCACGGGGAGCTGTGTGAGGCAGCTGAAGCCGAGTTCAGGGACAGAGTGAGACTGACAGTACAGCCACTGGTGTGAAATCCAAACCCTGCCATCAGTCAGATAAAGAAGTCAGTGTGAGCTTTCTGATCTACTGTAAAAGAGAACAGCTACATGAATTCTCCTCATCTATGTGTTTTTTTTGTTTTTGTTGCGGCTGTACAACCCAATTCTCCCCCCCCCCCCAGGGATCATTAAAGATTTATTGTCATTTTATCTTCTGCTGGCGGATATAGTTTGACGAGCAGCAGCGCTATTTAGCCTCTGTCTGATTTTTCTTTTTTACAGCTCCCAGGATGGATGCATCTTCTCCTATCAGGTGATGTCACTTTTGATTTTGCGCCAACAACTCTCTTATCTTATTACTTCACGCAGCAAAAAAAGCTTTGCCGTTGGCAAATTCAGGCATTATAATTCCTACTCATCCAATGAGGAGGCGAGTGTCTTTTTTAAATGCAATTACACAAATGAGATGACCACCTGAACGGCGGCAGCACATTTAGCCAAGGACGAGCAGACGTGGGCACATTTGAATCCAATCGTGCTTTCTGTGAGCATTTTACCCCCACAACAATGAGCAAGCGAGGCGATAAAAGAGCGCTGGCTCGCCCACCTTGGAAGGCTCTCTGTGTAATTGGAGCCAAGATGGTGTCGGCAGGTTGTCGAGTCAGAATGGAGGCAGCGGTGTAAAATCTCAGCACCACGGACAGCTCCGCGATAAGACTTAACTGGTGGTCGGGGAAGGGAGGAAAAAAGGCGATGCTCAGTCCGGGTGGAGTTGAAACATTTTCCTTCTCATGTTGAAAAAGAGGAATTTCACACATACTGTACTATTCTCATTGTTCCAGGATCTAAACTCAAACATATACAGTATAATTGCATTACTGTTTGTGTCTACCTACCTGCTGCAGATGGAAATTAGTTCTAGTAGCCAAATCTGGTACAATACATGTCTTCTCTTTGTCTGTTGGGATGTGAACTCTGGTCGCTGGAGTCAAAGTCCCGCACTTCATACATACATACACCCTGATCTGATGACCCCAATTCGTTAGAGACAGGGTAAAATACGACCTGGCACAATGTTTTGAGTTTCAAGCAGAATAAATTAAACACAGCTTAATCAATCAATCTTATAATATAATATAATATATATAAAATATATGCTAAAATAATTGACTACATAATAGGGTCACAAGTTCATGTACAAATGCAGGATCCGGAAATTGTAGTTTAGAGGTGCGATTTGTTTTGTAATTAATTATTTAATTAACGTTCAATTATTTGGGCTCCATCACCACCACAGTATATTGTTTTCTCATAATCTAAAAATAGTATGAGAAATCATTGTTGAAGCAAAAAGCTATTTACAGCTGAACACGCAGGCGAGAATTTTAAAGAGGTAGTAGAAACTAGATGCAGGACATAACCCATTTCTACCAGCGCAGAGTCATTTTACACCTAAATTGGTTTTTCACTTGTACGTACAAGTCTGGCAAACCTGTAGTATTGTGGTGATATTGTTTTATCTGATCATGTCCGAGGGAATGTGTTCATTCAGTATAAAACATCTGTGTAGGATATACTCTTGTCTTTCCTAAACCTTCCCTTCTCTAACCACAATAAAGGAAATTGAAGCGACTGTCAACATTACTACAACATACAACATTATTAATCATACATTCAGATGTTTACCTACAGGTAGGCAGCTGTTTTTGTTACACCCTCACATCTGTTCTTTTCCGTGACACCCATAAACAGCAGTTCTATAACCATTATTATAAGCTGCAGTGATTTGGCAGCAGGTGCTTATTTAATTATTATTATTATTTTTATTTTTTTGTATTCCTGACAAGCAATCACTAGGAATTAGAATTATGGCTTTCCCTTTTCAGCAGAGGTTGGGCGGACTTGTCACAGGAGACTGCAGTTTGCATCCTGTCTCCAACCGGCAGTCAACGTTAGTTTCATTTAACCATGACCAAAATCTGTTCATAACCTTGCCTTACCAAAACCATAACCATAGAGGTGGCAGATCAGAAAGCGCTGGTATAAATCATTCTTGTAGTTGTCAAATGTACGTTTTTGGAGGGCACATATTCCTTCTAATGATGAAACTTGACCTGTGAGTTATGTGAGAACGGAGGAGCGAGGAGACATGAAATAAAATAAATGAGATGACTCTTGACTGATTCCTTACTGGGAATCTAAAAAAAATGAAGGTTGTTAATGAAAAAAATCCATTGTACCAGAAATACCTCCCCACATGCTGGGCTTTTTTCTTTTAAAATAAAAATCAGTGTCACTGAGTAGAATGAGGAAAGTCTTGCGTTAGAGCCTTATATGTCAAAATAAAGTAAATGATGTAGCCTAAGACTTGCCTCCCACACAACAGTGCCTTGACATGTGGATAAGCCCGGCCTCACCAATCTCCCCGCACTACAATGCCTTTCTTTCGCACCATTTTCCACCCATATATGAGATGCCTTTTTTTCCCGCTGTAAGGCTCCTGCCACCACCAAGCGCCCCTGCTAGCTTTGGGTCAAATCCTTCCAGCACCATTTTAATGGTGTCTCTTCTTCCTTCATGCTCAGTAGAGATATTAATAGTAGAGGTGAGTGGATTGCACACTCAGAAAACCACACAACCTGCTCTCACCGGGGTACAATAAAGATTACCCCCTGAGCTAGGATTGCTTTATAGGCCTGTAAACACAATCATTGCAGTGTGGCATGTCGACATTTAAGAGCCATCTGAGTTGCATTTTATTTATTAAGTGGTGGATGTCCTTCATGGTGATGCATGTTAGCTTTTATTGCTTCACATGGTTGTACTTCAGCAAACTCCATGGGTTGGATATTTATGCAAACTTGACATGAACCCAATTAAATCACAACACTGACATTTCAGTATAGTGTTGATATAATATATGTTAATATGACACATTACATTAAAACAGATATGTATGTGATTTTCTACCAGTTAGGGTTAAGAGATCCTAACAACTGTAAGGTCCTACCACCACTGAATGTACCACACGTCTATAACTCTTAGACTTATCGACAGGCAAACTCACAGCAATCAGTAGGGAATGATTAGTCTTGGGGGTCTTGTCAGAATCGGTTACCGTGACAGATTGGTTTGTCTTTGGGTTGCTTGACGTTGGTACGGGACCCTCCTCCCATGAGACCTCACCTCTGATGCCCAGGCACATGTGGGCGTCTGACGGTCCTGTCAGGCTTCTCCTTTTAGGGTCAAAGGTCAAAGTGCTGAGATCAAAAAAGAAAGGTGGAAATGGGGAGTGGGGGAAAACGTTTGAGAGACAACACATGTTCTCTAAATCCATAAAAAAAGAAATCCTCCTATTGGTGAATTTCTTCCGTAAAGCACAGCTCAGTATCCGACTAATCAGTGAAGGGTCTCGGGTCATAAATTCAAGATACCCCCTCAGCAAATCTAAAGCACATTTTTCCCGTCCTTCATGTTATTGTCTTTATATTAGCTCTTGGTCGTTGCCAGCGAAGCAGCAGTGTTGACCTTTATGTGGAGTGTGAGATGCCCCACGGCAGTAGGGGAGCATGTTTCGCAGCATTAAGCTACAGTTAGAAAGTAGCCTGTCTGTCTTTGAAGTCAGGACCCTCGGAGGGATATCAGAGTCAAACCAGTTTGGTTTAATTAAACTCTGTTGTTGTGTGTGTTAGGAAAACTATCGATCCCTCCTCTAGTTAAAGAATCATGTTTGAACTCCTTCCTTTCATGTCTCTTACATGCAACTGCATGGCAGTCTTATACTTAAATTATCTTGAAACATTTTATTTCTTGGTTGCAACTAATGATTATTTTCACTACAAAATAATCTTTCAATTATCTTTTATAAATGAATGACTTAATTGTCCATAAAATGGCATCAAATTGTGTAAAATTGACATCACAATTACTCAGGGCGAAGGATAATCTTCAAATCGGTTGTTTTGTCAGACCAGCAGTCGATAGTTTACAACAATATAAATCACAGAAAAGCAGCAAATGCTCATTTTAGAGAAACTTGTAACAGCAAATGTTTGGCATTTTTTGCTTTATAAATAACTTCAATGATTCATCACTTAATAAGTCATCATTTTAGCACCAGATGATAAAACGCAGCACTTAGTGTTTAATGCCTACAGCCATGCCAGCAGCTCTGAGAGAGAGACCGGCTTCAGCTTTGAGCTAAATGCTTACGTTATCATGCTGACATGCTGATGTTTAGCAGGTGTGATGTTTACTGCGTTCAACATCTTAGCTTAGCATGATAGAATGCTGACAAAGTGACAATAGGCTGATCACCTGTAGCAAACATCCAAGTTCATTGTCCCTTATTTACCAAAATAATGCTTTTCAAATGGTTCTTTTTTTGCTGCTTAAGCTGCCAAATCATTCAAGCTACAACACCTAAGGCTGAAAGGAAAGCAGTAAGACTGATGAAATATCTTCTTTTTTTTACCTTGTGCAGTGTAGTTTAAAAGTCGCATCTCCAAAATGTGTCTCAAAGCACAATTTGCAAGAAGAGAGTCTCCTGGTGGTTGTCATCTATGGAGGACCACAAGAGTCACGTAAATAGTAATAAAGAATTGAATTGATTAATAACAAATTGTACAATTAAAATAGCCATTAATAAATTTGTTTACAAATGTATTTATTAATCTATGAATTATTTTAATTATCTAATTAATTATTTGACATTTTAATTGTCAATAAAAAGAAGAATTATAAAAATAATTTACAAATGATATATTAATCCGTCAATAAATAGTTCGAAATTAAAATAAGTACATCATTTAAAAATACATGAATGAATTCGTAAATAAATAATGCAATTTAAAATTCTATTTGAAAATGCAGTTTAAAAAAGAGAGATACATAATTGGATTCACAAATTGAATTACAAAGAATACAGGTTTTAATCAGGCATTTAAAAGGGCAACGTCTTTTCCCATTAGCTCTAGCATTTCCCTGCTGCATTCCCCCCTCAAGATGAGGTGAGTTGACGGATGATGTTGCTTGTATATAAGTTAAATAGCTCACTTTTCTGTGTGCTGCCGGCGCTGTTGCGTGCTCTTGGTTCGGGTGCGCAATACGAGAGCGGAACGGGAGGAGTGGCACGTATTATGCTCCCGAAATTCCACTGATATAGCTCCAATTGCTGGGTAACACCTCCAATATGTCAGCATTCTGTCTCTCTGTAATCGCCTAGACCGAGATGAAATCAGTAATTTGCTTTTTGGGGTGAGAGTGATGAGTATTTTCCAAAGACCTGAGGAAAGAAAGAAAGAAAAAAAAACATCTTTTTAGATTCCCACTAAAAGTAATTAAGCTGGAGAGCATTCATGTGTCTTTGTACTTCCTCTGTTGTGCCTTGGCGCATCAGTGTGGTTATGGAGAAACAAAAACAAAGTGTTGAGAGGCTGATGGGATCATTTGTAAAATAGATTGACTGAAGCCGCAGGGACTCCGCTGCTCTGGCTGTGAACAACGTAGTCTATTTAAGAATTCACAGCCAAGTTCAGTCAGAGGATTTGCTGCTTTTCATCTGCTCATTTCTGCTCTGCACTTCACACACATATAACACAAGATCTAAGTCAAATTTAACATATTCAACTGCACACAATCTCAATACTGTGCCTGTGAAGTCTGGGAATGTGTGGCCATTCAGGGTGCTTGTCCCTGAGGTGCTGATGGGGATATCATCTAGATAAATGTCCCCATTTACTGCCCCTCCCTCCTCCTATTCAGCTGGGACATGGGCGTACGGACGACACAGTGAGGGTGCTACAGAGAAGTGGATGGGTTCGGGGTGTTTTATGGTGCCTTTGGGGGCCTCCACTGAGCCAAATCCAGCTATAGCAGAAATGCTTGAGTCAGAGTTTAACCACATTAGATCAGGAAGACTGAGGAGTAGAAGTGTTTAATCTCAGTCAGAGAAACAGAGGGCGAGAGGGGGGAAGGATGGATGGACCGCTACTGTCAAGTTGTTCTAATCATTAACCAGAAATAGAAATTAAATCATAATTAAAGTGTATCAGGAAGAACATGACGATAGTGATTTGATCTCAAAAACTTTTGACATTTGGGGATTTCTGCAAGAATTGCATTTTTCGGTGATTAGATGGCGAGCACTTCTGTTCTGGAAACTGCTCAGACACCCCCTTATTATCAATCTAGCTAGGAAAGCATCCATCCATCCTCTGAATGCTCTAGGTCTCTAGTTTGTGGCTGTAACGTTTCATGAGGCTGTGATTATCCTAGAGGTCACCACAGGTCATTTTATACAGTGAAGTCAAGTTTCAAAAAATGCTCTCACCGAGGCCGGTTGTAAGCATGATAACCTGATAGTGATTATTATTATATCAAGGTTTCTCTCTTTTCACATTCAAGGATTCTGAACAACTGTGCAGGAGCATTGAGTTCTCCTCAAGGATTTTTATTCTGTACTGATTTTAGTTTTGCTAATTACACTCACTGGGAGAGCCATAAAGTCTGGATGGGATCCAGGGAGTGTGGTTATTTCTCCTGCTAATATGGTGGTTTTATAAATACTCGCGCATTTCCCTTTCTATGGTCGTTATTAGTAAAACCATTCCTGCAACCTCTCTTAAGAGAAGCTTTGCTAATGATTTGCATGCAGGGTGCTAACTAACTATAGAAATATGAAATGCTCTTTTGAGCGTGAGCATTTTGTGACGTCGATCTCTAATTAGAAACGGATTAAAAAGAAGAGTCCCAAAGTTTCAGCGCTGTGCAACAAGTGAGTAATTTCTCAAGCATCTTTTTCTGTGATGGATTGTAAGGAAGGTGTTGAGCATGAAATACATTATATGGCAGCATAGAGGGAGACCTGGAGGCCATGGCAACCTCCATATGGCTTTGTATTATTCTTTTATTCAGTGGTTCTTATCAATAGGATCCAAACAAAGTGTCATCAAAGTGACAGGATGAGGGCAGCGACTCAGTGTCTTGGTCAGTGGTAAGCAGTGACCACGGTGACCTCTTAGTAAAGCAATCCCATTGAGAGCTTTCCGATGGTGATGAATTACAGTAACTTGACTCACCTTGTTTTTTTTCTGTCTGTGGAGTCATTACATCATTTAATCCGTACAAACAGGACAAATAGATGCAAAAACAACTGTCAGGGGGGACTTCCATAAGCAGCTTCTCAAATGGCAGCAGCACTCTGCTCCTGATAACTATGCTCCAGTGGTTTTGTGCACTCAAGAGACGTATCCGCGACTGTGAAGTACCCTTACCGAGCATGAATCACTGTATCCTGGCTAACTGCCTGCCTCAGACTACTTGCAGTGTGGGAGGCACTTCCAGATGCAATTTGTCAATTGCTTGCTGAAACAAAAAAAAACGTAGCCCACATCTTCCCACCTTCTGCTACCAGGAATTGTGATTCTAATGCAAATTAGCTAATTTAATCTCATCATACAGTATGAAGGATTGTAGCGTAAACAAATCTGTGGCAGTACGCGCCCTGCGTGTATATAACAGCATCCGTGAATGTCATCTCTGATCAGTTCCACTTCTACGAGCGTCTACTCCTACTCTTTACAGTAAAAGACAATACGGCGATTATCCTTCCAAGTCTCTCTGCTGAATTACACATGACCGTGCCTTCAAGGCCCTCTGCCACTGCAAATGGCACTTTGATAAAGTGGAAAGGCAGGACCCAAAACCCTAAAGTATGCTCTATAATCGTTCAGGAAGATAGGGATGGAAGAGAAAAAAGAAGGCGAATGCTGATGATCCTGGACAGACTTCCATTTGTGATGCTCTTAGAGTGATTCAGTGTAATAAATCAACATAAAAACAGGTTTCATTTGGTCTGTTTCTTTGGTAAAAAGTACTTTTTTTCTCTCTCTTTGGTCTATAGGTCTGTCATGAACCTGTCAACCATAACAACTTTCTGCGGACGCTGTCACTTGTTTGCCCTTTCGTGAGTTGTGACCAGCGTGGTTGACACCTCTGCTCCCGTTATCCCGAGGCAAAGAGAAGTTCAGCGCTTGTCTTTTTGCTTCCCTATCGACACAGGTTCACACTTCCTCTGCGATCTCTGCATAGTGTCCGTTTTTTTTTCTGGAGGCATTCACAGCTGAGGAGCAATTCACAACAGATTGGGTGTTAAAATCTGTTTTGTGTGACTTTGTGACTGTCACAGCCGGATCACCACGGGGCCACAAAACACCCTGAAAGGATGGTGCAGGCCTCATAGTAGCAAGTCCCACAGACATTTTCAAATGGTTTTTTTCTTCTCAAAGTTGCCTCTCAACTCTCCTGCAGCTTCTCTGTTGGCAACATCTGGAAGACATACTATATCATTCTGCGTTCCAATCTGCAGTCAATAAAGTCAGGCTTGACACAATCACGCCAGAGAAGATGGCCATAAAAGTCTTTGTCCAGGGTGCACCTGGGACTCCCTGAGCTTTATCATCCATAACCATTGCCCCGCTGTAAAAAGTACTGTAGGGAAAATAAACAGATAGAGAGCACTGATCTGTAAAGAAACAGCAGTCGAGCAGAATGGTCATTTTTGTAAAGGAAGATTCACGCCAGAAATAGGTCAGCGTTGATGACGTGAAGCAGATGGGAGTGCACCCCTTTTCTTTTTTTCATCATCATATTTCATAGTTTCATCGTCTCGGCATCACAGAGCTGTGCCGTGAAGCTATATTTCTGAACTTTCACCATTCTAAATGTGATTGTCGACCGCGTGATCCGTCAGGTGGTTACGACGCCTTTTTCTTTTAACCACTGTAAATCAGCTTTAATTCTAACGGTGGCAAACCTTTTGTTGCGATAAATCAAAAAGCTTCCATCTCATGCTAATTCCCTGCTCTTTCAAAACGGGGAAAGCTATAACCCCGCTAAAAAAATTGGCACAAATTCTTTTGGGATGCCGCTTGAAAAAAAACCCAGTGAGCGATACCCTGGCACAAGGAACCAGATTTGCCTTATACTTCATCACTCTTGTCAGCGGAGTGGCTGCGTTGTAATGCATCGCATATTTCCTCAACCTTGTGTGTCTCTGTGGCAGTGCAGCACGCCGCGCCGATGATGGAAAGCTCTGACACATTCTCCGTAGGCAGATACGGCTCAATCCTCGGTCTTGTCGGGGGACTCTGGCTTCCTTCCCGACTTCCCCCCCCCTCCCAACTGCTAGTTGGGCTCCCAGAGACATCTGTATGTAAGCCAATCACTGATGAGCCTCGCCAAGTTTAACAGTCTGGCTGTCCAGGCCTGACTCAGACTGACAGCATCTGTCTGCCTCAGCACTCAGCTCCCTGCAGAAATCAGACCTTGAGCATGTCAGGACACACCCATCTACTGTGTATGTCCCCTGGCTCTTCTTTAAACACTCTGCTCTACTATTAGCTTTGTTTGAACCTATATTTCAGAGTATTGGCTTAGTTCTTGACTGCAGATACCTCTTGAAATGCATGCACAGTGAGGTGGATACACTTCTGTCTGTCACATTTCAATCATCACCAGCTAACATGCTGAAGGCCTTTTAGGTGAATTAATAAGCAATTCATTAGAAACCTGTTTTGTCATATCCATTCTCATTACCCCCTTTCTCTATATTTTGGTATTCCGTCTCGTCACCTTGACGCTCGATTTGTCTTCCCTGAGACGTCAGGGTGCCGGAGCAACCTTGACATATTAGAACATTAAATCTGATTCAGCACATGTCGCCGCCCTAAAGTGCTTCCGCGTTCTCTGTTTTCTCAAGCGCATCAAGGAAAATACAATTTCACCTGCAGTGTCTGTCTCTGTCACATTCACTCTCGCAGACACTTCCATGTCTACCTTTCTCTCCCCCTTTCCTGTCTCTTCTTCTTATTCTGATCTCCGTTTATACCTCAGTATTCTAGTGGTTTATGTCCTTCCACTGTTATTATTTCAGCTGCATGGCCCTCTACCAAATGGCTTGTGCGTCTGTGGTGACTTGTTTAAGCCTTTTGTGTATTCATATCAAATGTTTCTCCATCCGTGTCATGATTATGGTGTTTGAGGTATAGGATTCCTGAACTGACTGGCATTGACACATCCAAATACGATTTTGTACGCTGTATGAAATGAAGGGTAATAACAGTTGATTTGTTTGTGTTGATTGATTGCTACGGATTCACGTTTAGTCACTTTTTTGTCCGACCCTTCTCCCCTCTCCTCCTCCCATGCGCTCCGCCATCGCCCCCTCTCATCTGATCCCCACTCTGTTTCAAAGTAATTATTCCTCATTAATCTACAATAGCTCCCAACTACTCTATTAATCCAAAGGTCCGGACGGCAGGCAGTACTGAATGAGCTCTCCTATTAACTCAACATCATTATTCTCGCCATATAAGGCTCTGGGGCACAGCAACCCCCCAACCCAACCCCCAAATTAGCCTTATTAGTGCTGGAACGTCTTTCCTGACTTCTCCCCCCTGCTCTGCAACATCTTTCAGTTGCCGTCTTTATGTTTTTCACATGAGTAACCGCAAAATCCTTTTGTCTAATAGATGCAAGGTTTTTGAAAGATACAGCAGTCGTTTCTACTTGAATCATGTCATCATCGTGTCCCACTTTTGGTGAGACATGACGTAAATTTCATGACATTTTTGCATGAAGTTTGGTCATCTCAAATCAAAAAAAGAAAGCATTAACAACCTCCAGAGTGCTTCATCCACAGCAGCTGGATGTGTGACTGTTATCTGGTATCATTTGTGTTTTGTTTGAATAATTTACGTCGTCACATCGAACGTGTTCATTTCCATCATATGCCCAAAATTGCCCCCCCACCTTTGGTCTTTAACACCAGATGGATGTAAAGAAGCTGTCTCCATGGTAACAGACTCTTGGTAGTGCGGGGTAACGAGGACAGAAAGATAGGGCACGGTGTGTGACTAGTCAGCGTCCAGATGTTGAGATGTGTTTCTGGGCACGAGGCAGACCTCAAACCTGGCCACGCTCCTGCTAATGAAGGGCTATGACTGTGTAATAGGGGGAAGGCTTCGGAGACCTCTGTGTTAAACACAGATTACCACTGATGTGTTCAAAACAATGTCATGTACAGCATTATAGTGGATGTGCATATTCACCAACGGACTGTGTTGTTCAGTGGCCAATGCATGTTGGCGAAATAATGAGATTGTTTTTACATTATACAAAAACTCTGTAGTATTTCTTACAGTAAAGGGACAGTCTAGTACGAGTCATTACCATATTTGGCAGTCGTTGTGTTATCAGTGGGTAAAATAAGCAGTCTGTATTATTGCAAAAATGCACATACAGCAACTAGAGGTGTACAGAGACGTCATTATCTATGCTGAATGGCATAAGCGGTTATTGAACAATCAGAAACTGAATTTTCCATGAAACATATGACTGATATAGCCTATGGATATTGACAGAAATAGAGATAAAACATTTTTTTTTTTTTTTTTTTTTCAATACTTTGACTTATCTATTTTATGGAGAATATTAACACATACAGCCAATGACTATAGGTTGCTTCATTTTGATGTATAGGTCTGATAACATCATTCTGCATAATAATCAGCCATAGGAGAGCGTGTATTTTCGGAGTAATGGGCCTTCGTAACACTGGCAGTTTGTTTTCCTGATAACGGTCTGTTGGAAAAATGCTCTTTCGGTCCAGTAGGATATTTTTCGAACTATTGGGGTTTTGGAATAATGGGCCGTCAGAGCAATGTGCAGTCCGCAGCTCCCAGCTCTCAGCCTGCTGCCAGCTGTGGGCACAAAGCCACAGATCAGCCCTGGAAGACACAGACAGACCAAGAGATGATCACACATCAACTTATTTACTGACATCAAACGTGGAGAGGAGAGAACACAAGTTTGCCTGATTGCTGCTCCTGCAATTCACTCTCATGGTTTCACTTTTTTTTTTCTCTTTTAGTGAAGGATAGTTCTGCTACATCCTCTCATTGAAGTTGTAAATATTAACACCCGCTTTGAGACGAGGGGGAGGTGGGGCCCTGGTGTAATTTGTGGGACTTATGCCACTTGCGTAGTGAGCACATAATGCCGCCCGACCCTTTTATTAGCTCTCTTGTGGGACATTTCAAATACTCTTGGGGGCCCTAAGCAGCCGCTTAGTTCGCTCATGCCTTGGACCGGCTCTGATAATGATATGAATGGATTGGAAGAAACATAACTGACATGTCAATCATGGCGTTTTTTTTCCAGCTGAATAATAACAAGCAACTTGGGGTGGAAGAAAATCTGTTTCCATCGCATTATTAGTGCTTTCCAAAATAACGTATTCAGATTTGGGTACATCTCTATATGCAGTACTTTTTGTCACTGCTGAGCAAAAAGCAAAAGTTTTCTGAGTAATTTGCTACCTTATAGGCAGTCACTGGTTTCACTTGGGAAATGGGAAAGACCTCAGGTCACCACTGCAGTTTTCCATTACATAAATTAAATGACTAAGCTGATGATTAAGCTGTTCCAATATGCTGATGATATGACCCTTGTTGGTCTTCTCCTGAAAGACAATGCCATACATGAGGAGGCTTACTTTAGCCAAAACTAGAAACAAAACCAAGTAAAACCAATAACATCCTCCCTGTAACCAGCCTGTTGGAAAAGTAGAACATTTTAAGTACTCGGGCACAATTATTGATCAGACCTTAACTTTTAATGAGAACTCCGAGCATTTTTAAAGAGAGTCAATTAGCAGTTATTTTTAATCAGGAAGCTGAGGAGCTTAGCCATTAACCAACACATAGGCTACATGAAATGCATTTCATTTAACTTAACAACATGGTACAGTAACTGGAGTGCAAAGAGCAAAAACAAGCTCTCCAAGATTATTAGTATTGCAGGGAAGTTGACTGGCAAGTCACAGAAACAACTTTGCAATATATTGACCATGCTCTACACAGGGAAGCTAAACAGATAGCTCACATCCACCACACTCAGTTAAGCTGCTCTCCTCTGGCCCTCTATGTGGGGTCACAAGGACCAGCTGGAGCATAACCAAGAAGTCTCTTACTCCTATGCCAACGGCCTACAGGCGTTGAACACAGAATGACGGCATCAGGGAACACTTGTTATTTTATAAGATGTGCTTTCTTGAATTATTTATATAACTTATTTTCTGTTACTTGGCCATTCGCACTGTTGTATACTGTGTATTGTGTATGTTTTTAATGGTGTGCTGTGTTATGTGCATTGCAGTGAGGTGGACAATAATGTCAATCTAATGTAATCTAAGGCTATCAACCAGCTGGTGAACATAGAGGAGTATTTAGCAGTTAAAGAGCCAAAAGCACAGCTAAAAGGAGAGTGACTGTCATCAGGTGGCCACAAACACTAATGCTAACGTGTGCTTGATGTGTCATGAGACAAACAAACCAAGTTTGCCATAATAACTTCATACGCTAATGTCAGCTGTTTTGTTTTCAGCTTGTTGTGGAGTTACTCTGCCACCAAGTGGCCAAAGACAAACTATTAATGCAGCATTAAGACTAGAGCTATCAAAAAAAGGAGCATTTACATTAATGCCACACACACTTAAACCCAGAGGACAAACAGTGGAAAGCAAACATTAAAAGACTAGTTTGAATTAGGTAGTTTGTTGCATAAGACCAACAAAAGTTGGTGTTTCAGATGTTTGCTTTTCCCCACAAGAAGATCCAAGTTCTCTGTAAATTGATTTTCATATATTTACTAGTATGAAACAAAGCCAATCACTGCCTTGACTGTAGGAAATCAATCACAATATGCATGTTATGCTTTGAAAAATGGCAAATGTAAAGTAATGTAAAGCTGAATTATGTTCCCTTACAATGTGTTTGACAAAGACAATTTAATAGATTCCTCACCCAAAAATAAAAAAATGTTTATCATCCTCCGAACTCATTAGGACTGAATGATTTTTGCATTTACACCCTGATGATTCCCCCCGCCCCTCCACTCCATCCACAAGTGGCTTTTTAAGATAAGCACTGAGCTCTGGCTGCTAACGTGGCCATCATCACTAGATCTGTCCATGTCCTCCAAGTAATCCCGGGTTAAACACCGGCACACAGGCCAGCAAAGGAAGATGAAAACACTTGCCAGCTCACCGCAGAGAAATAGCTCACCCCTGCTATGCCACTCCATTTTCTCCAGCTGTATCAGAGCACTCTGGGAGAGCCGATTGCTGAATAGCTTGGCAGGGTCTTCGGTGTGTGTGTATGTGTCTCATTGTGTGTGTGTGTGTGTGTGTGTGTATGTCTGTCAGTGGTTTGATGTCCCACAGCGCAAAGGAGTAAATCCTCTCATCCTTAACCAGGCTGACGTGCTAGCTCATCATTCTCTTTCATCAAGACCTCTTCTTCCAGGCTCCCTCCTGTTGAACCCCTCAACCCCTCGGCTAAATGCTGCAGCATCTCCTTTCCCGTGTGCTTTGGATTGCTTTCCAAATGATCCCCGGGAAAACTGTCAAAAGCTGCACACTACAAAAAAGAAAAATGCAAATACAGTAGATGTTACATTTGCACTCTTTAACCTCTTTTTACTCCTCGGTTAAATTCAGTTTCCTAATCTGTCATAATCAATATTTGCTGCCTTAATCGGCCTTGCTTGCATTATGTGGTTGAGGCAGAATGTTTCATGGAGTGGTTCGTCCTCTGTATTGTCAAAAATATCGAGGTATCGATGCATATTTGAAATGATTTCAATGCTCATTCTGCACGGTATCAATACACAGGAACCAGCTGCGCTTTCTGCTCTCTTTTCTCTCTAAAAAATTAGATTTTACACCCTCAATGTTGTGTAAATTGTTCCCTGTGGTGTCGTTAATGGTATCGAATATTGATATTTTTGGAGGTATTGTCTCAAAGTTAGAAATACTAGTATTTATTTATTTATTTTATTTAAAAAGGATCCCCATTAGCTGATACCAATGGCACCAGCTAGTCTTCTTGGGGTCTGATATCAAGTACATTAAATTTATCGCATACATACTTGTATACAACATCATATTTGTGTTACACTAAAAACATTCAAATTTCCGAACATATATAAATGTCACATTCATACACAATCTTCCACAACCATTTAGCCTCAAGGCCCATCATCAGGGAAAAGGAACCAAAGAAAAACCATACGTATTGTGACAACACTACTCTGTACTGTATATTCCTGGCAGGAATTTAAGAAATTAACATCCATAAGTGGTCACCTGTCACCTGAAAACCCATTTTTCAAAACCCGTCACTAACTATCACCTTCACTCTGCTTGGTGGGTGGGACTGAGCCGTATATGGGAGAAACAATCCAGCAGCTAGCTATCAATCTCAAACACACACACAGCAGTCCCTACCTGCTCTTAAAGATGCCAGATTTGGGGATTGGCCAGTACTTCATCGCCAGCCCGAGGCTGTTTTTCCATCGTTGTTGCAATGACAGGTCGTCCAGCCGTTTTTGATTTGTCACCATGGCTCAGACCTCGGACCGCAAAGTGGCAATATGGTGAACAGAGAGCTGATATAATGCCTTCAGGGCAGTTTGAGAGAATAAGCAGGCTGCCCTCTCCCCGGCATTTTGCAGATTTAATCTCCTTCTGCCAACACAAAGGTTTTTCATGGAGCATGCTGTTGTTTTAATATGCAGGATGAGAAGAGTTTGTTGAAATGGAACGGGGAAAAGTTATAAAATCGAATGAACATCAATATAAACAACAGTAAGGACTTTTAGAGGTCCTTTTCTTTAAATCATAACCATTCAGCCTTTTGCTATTGATATCATGTGAAACCATAGCAAAACGAATATTACCACAAAAATGGTCTTAAAAGTTTGCTGACTAACTGCTTCTTGTTTTTGTCTGCCTGCTTTCAGGTCTACTGACTACGGTACAACCTACACCAAACTCAACCTGGTGCCAGGGACAACAATCGTAGTGACCAGCTTCTACATCTGCCCAACCAACAAAAAAAAGGTAGGAGGATGCATAGACGTTTTAAATGATGGCGTTGTGTCCATGAGCTCACTGAAATGTACTGCTGATTTGCTCCTCTTGAACTGACCTGCTTCACACCCATCCACCACCCTGATGTCCACGCACTTTCTTTCAGCTTTGCTAGAACCATATAGACTGTATATAAGAAGTGGACGTTGTCACCGTGACTCTCAGCCATTGGTTAACGGACTACCATTTGGAATGATGGAATAAAGTACCTGTGACATATGACAAAAAGTTGACCTTAGGGGTCTGCGGGGATGACAGTTGGTAGGATTAATCATGGTAAATGATATTCATGCAAATGCTTCAAATGCATCCTGTCTTTGGCTGGAATATATTATGGCTTTTATTTTTGTTACAGCCGAACGATTAGCGCATGTAGTGCCGCTAGATGTCGCTAATCTTGAACTGCATTTTTCCCAATCTTTTAGTGTTTTTGCACTCTTTTGGTATTACACATTTGCAAACACCCTTTGGCCACCACCTTTGCACCACTCCTACCAGTTATTAAATCCACAGGCATCTTCTGAACACCAGGTAATTTGAAAAAAAAAACGGGCATCAGAACAGCTTAAGTGAGAGCCCAGAGGTACAGTACGGTGACCTTAAACCGAAACGGACTGCCAACTGTGGTGGCCCGTCTAATTGGCAGGCGTTATCGCCGGGGTCCAGGGGTTTCTTCCAATCGATGAAGAGATAGAGGGAGATTTGATGGAGTCACTTTTCTCTCACTCCAGTCACAACTCCAAATGTCTGTGCTGGATCTGCCATTTCATCTTCTTCACACACACACATGCTCACACACATACAGGATAGTAGAGGGGCCAGACAGCATCAGAGCATTTAATTGCATGGAAATGGTGTCATCTTCATTTTCCTTAGGGACAGAAAGAGAGAGACTGGCTGTGTGTGTGTGTGTGTGTTGTGACGGCAGGATGTCTGGTAATATGAGCTGGGGATCAAGCTGCTGCTGCTTAAACACACCTCCAGGCCTGGCAGGAGAGTTCTGATGGTAAGCTCAGGTTTGGTGCTTCTTGCTGGAATCGGTGTGTGTTGTTGTGAGAGTAGTAGATCATCAACACTTTGATTGCTCTAAACTAAATATCAGTATGCTACCATGTGTTTACTTCATTCTTTTCAGCATCCAAATTATGAGCGATTACATTCATTACTTGCCCCTACGCACGTACAAACACACACACACACGTTTTGATCAATACTGCTAATCACATCAGAAAACAGCAAACAGGAAGGTCTTTAAGCTCTGTGAGGGGATTACACACACAGTGAAGGGATCACACAGGAAAGGTGTGAGGGGCCTCGGGTAATCAATAGGACTTGAGGCAATTAGAGAGAGAGGTGAGTCTTCAGACGGTAGACAATGTCACCGTCTCTTTCTCTCACTTCATTGAGAGCTTTGCAGGAGAGGGCTCCCGAGGACCCTTGACACATTTCAACGCCAGTGGGAGTCGTTAATAAACTTTGAGACTGGAAGCTCGGTGCACTCTCCCTCAGCAATTTTCTTTAACGCTTGTGTATAGAGAGGGCTGTCAGCTGCATGGGCAAGTGTTTGCACAAGTCTTGTTTCCTTGTTGTGGAGTGCTCAGCGTGTTGGCTAAATGAAGATTCAAGTGTATGCTGAAAGGGATTTTAGAATCAAAAGCTTCCTTTCTAGTGGTACTTATCTATCAGATCTTTACTAGCCATCATAGAATAGAGGCAGAGATCTAATCCTATAACACATCTTACACAAATCTGTACTGAATCATCGATGACACTAACCAAATCAGTAGCTTTTAACATAGAAGCTCCTCTCAATGGTGACTGAAAGAAACTGCCCTCTCTCTGTCTAGATGGATGGATGGATGGTTGGATCAACACATAGTGACTATAACACAGGAGACAGCCATTTGCATCCAAATGGTGTTCATTTTAAGGCGTGACCACGACGTTCACTAAACCTAAACCATAACCGTATAGCATTAACATATCCTAAATCTCATTTATTTTTCAACAGGGATTTGGAAGGCACAGACAAACAATGTGGTCCTGTTGATAGGGGTGTCAGATCAGATTATATGTGTTCTAGAGTGCATGGACTAACCACACATTTTGTCATTTGATTCGGAGGATTTGTTCGACTGAAAAATGACATCGTCAGCATATAGGCGCAGTTTGAATTTAAACGGTTGGAGTTCACAAAAATAATCTAGAGGGAATGTAATGTGTACAACGCAGAGAGGTCTGATCTATTGGGGTGTGTGTAGCCTACATATTACACCCTCCAAACAGAATGCTGATTGGTTAAGATGAAATAAAGAGTTATCTATACGATAGCTCCTCATTGTATGTCGTCACCCTACTTGCTATTAAAAATGAAAGTTAAACTTTGAATAACAGATTTTAAGATTAAGTTATTTACGGGGGGCACCATCCTCCTAGAGGGAAATTTGATCGCAAAATTAATAAATAAGTCTCGTAATCTGAAGGTCGCTACCGAGTTCTTTTAACTCGGCGTAGGGTCGCATAATACTTCAAATACACAAAAGCACGTAACCAGGTTCTTTATAAATGATTGACTGCTAAGGGTATACACACTGCAAGACTCAATATGCATAACTGAATGGAGGTAATGAAGGGTGGACAGATGATTTTCAGCTTACACAATTAATAATGAACGGTAAATGAGGTAGTTGGCAAGATGGATGATGCAGCAGGGCGACTTTTTTTGCTTTTGTTTCCTTCTTCTTCCTACTCTCTCCCTCTTCTCTCTCCCTGATGTCTCGACGTCCTCTAGATGTCCGGCAACCAATCGATAGTTCAAATAACAACCTGTGATAGTGACTTTTAGCTTAGAAGAAATTAACGAGGTATCAGCGACTACAAATCAACCACTTTGTGTTGTGCCTACTGAAAAAGACTAACATTCTTGACTTTTGCCTCAGTGTTGGCAATGCAGCTGGAAGCATCTAGCAACAATGAGTGGAAAACAAGTAGAGGAATGTGTTTGTGTGGAATCATCTCAGTGTCCAGTGTATTTTGAGGATTAAGACAATTCTTGGTCCATTAACGGCTTATCCAAAGCCGATCCCCTTCGAGATGTAATTTTTTAAAGACATGCACTCCTTTTATTCACCTCCTGAACATAGCGTCACTGCAGCACTACTCATCTGTGGCCCATAAAATCTCTACCTCAGCAATTCTCTAAGCAGCAAGGCATCAGAAGTGCCGTCAAGCTCGGAGGGCCTCAAAGGCAAACCACCTTTCTGAGCTAGTGTTCTGTCCTCGGCCACTATAGTCAACATCGCATCTCCTCAGGGAGTACTGCTGATGACCTTCTGCCTGATGTCAGAACTTAAGAACTGATTTTGATGAACGGGGACGTGCTCCATGAAAAGAGGTCTAGCGCGCTGTTTGAATTGAACTGGAGCATTTTCCCCATTTGTTGAAAATTCAGATATCAGACAGTGGCCCTGTTGAAAGAAATATTTCTTGATGTGTCTTCAAACTAATGTGCATTATACTGTAAACACCCTGTGATTTGTGGATTTAGATTAAGTTTCACCACTGTAAAAAAATAAATTTTTACCGCAATAACTATTCCAATACAGCCTTACAGTAAACGACAATTTCTGGGCGAAATCTAACCAAATCAGTGCCATAACTCTTCGGACTGCCACAAAAACAAATTCACAGTCATTTTAAAAATGCCTTCAGTCACCTATCGAAAAGAAGAAAGGCAGAAAACAACAAAGCCTGAAAGAACAAAGTGAGAGGAAAGTGATTAGTAAACACAGACATGACTAAAAAGGTTTCAAAAAGGAAAGAACAAGGGGGAAAAAAAGAGTAATAGACTGAATGATGCTGCAGATTTACTGTCAGCACTTCAGTGATTGGCAGTTCAAAGAGCTTCAAAGAGAAAGATGCGGCAAGATATATTCAGATGTGGTCACATTATGCTCAGATGATATAACCCTATGATGAGCAATTTTTTGTAATTCCAGATAGACTATCCTATTCTTTTGTGTGATTGACGGTGAAATAGCTGTCTGCTCTATGATCTCTTTTCTCACTGTCATTTGTGTCCCATGCTAAAAAATATATTGGTAACTGGATCATTTTCTCTGAAGCAAATTTGCCTTTCTTGTCCAGTGTTATCATAGAAAAGAGGACCATGGAAGTAATTATGTAAAAAATGATGCAGTTCAACATTAATAGAAGCCACTCTGCTAATGGAAAATGACCTTAAAGGAGCAGGATGTGGCGGTCTCTAGTGTTGAGGTTGCAGATTGCAACCAACTGAAGCCTCTCCCTTGTGCTAATGCCAATGAACCACTGTTGAATGTTTGCATTTTTAAATTAACTGGGAAAAAATATAAAGCCTATTCAGTAATATTATTATTTATTTTTTTTCCTGCTGTACCGAAAACATACTGAACTGTGACCCCAAAACCAAGATAGTCTACATAGCCGAATTGTACATTTTGTGTAAAGTTCCACTAATGTCAATGTCCTTGTTGGACAATTAATTTACCAATTCTTTCAGAAAGTTCTCTTACATTTTGGAGTATTTTTTCATTCACGATACTCTCCCCATTTAAGTGCCATTTTAGAGTTGCTGACACTTAAGATGTGATAGCCACGATGTGTCCACCCCAGCTCCTTCTTGTGTGATTTAATCGTCAATAATTCAGTAGGTTTACAGACATACTTTGGGGGAGCACTTTGCTCTCAGCCTTTGGGGGTTTTTTACCAAGTGTTGGTCCATTCACGTTTTGAGAAATTGGCTGTGTGGAAACACTTGGAAATAGAAAGGTAGTCTCTAGTGTATATGGCTCCCATACTGATGACGAGCAGAGTTGAGCTGTGGGGCATCAGGAAAAAAAAATGTAGGTTTTCCTTCCTCTTGAAACAAAAATAAAAACATGCAAAATTGCCTTTCAATACAGTTTGACACGCAAACGCCTGTTTTCCAGTGCTGAAAGCTACGAGGGGTAAACCATAGCATCGCCACATGAGAACCATTTCCCTGTTGTTTCCTCTTCCTCCCTCTATCCCTGCACCCATGTCATCTGAGAAAGTAGTCTTTCCTTTATCCTCTGCCCAGACTCTGATTTGGGAACTGTGCACGGGCTGATAAGGAGACTGGAGCGTATGGTGCATCTGTGAAAACGAGGACAGTTGGAGGCGAGGTTAGACCACAGAAGCTAGCACTAATACTTGCTGGAGGGTTATCGACTTTTTGGTTCCACTACAGAGGTTCGGTCCACCCACACGGTGATATGGAAACAGTGTTCTACTTCGGAGTATACATAGTTTATTTGAAGCGTCATGGAGAAAGGTGGCGTGGCATGCTTCTCACTCAGAGAGTCAGGAAACAACGGATTTTTAATAGGAAAGAATCATTTATATCATCACGAGTCTTAGAGAAAGGTTTAGTATTGGACTTTACTCAAAAGTATACAGATGTAAGAACGCACAACTGCAGTTTATGCCGTTTCTCTGGGAGTCTTTTTTTCCCCAATATGAGACAGACATAATGTATGTGAGGCAGCAGGCACCAGGTCATAGAGCGAGATTTTCTTTGTTGTGACACATCAGATGCTGTTCTCTCTCCGTCTCTCTCTCGCATCTTATCAGCACTCCCTGTATCAGCGGTATCAGTGTGTTTGTCTCAGAGTACAAAAGAATACACAAAGAAGACAATAGTTCAGTCTTACTTACTGACTAAGAGTTAAAAAAAAAACACATGGTAACAGACCTCAAAGTCAAGAAGAAATGTCATTTATTGCCATTTAATTTCTGAAACAAGCTGTATATTTCTGGTTGAAACAGGTTGTAGGAGGCACATAATGAGGTGTGTCCAAGGGTAGTGAACACCTCTCCTTTTAGCTCTGTTTTGGCCTCCACCAACTCCTGAGAGAAATTAAATGCTCTTTAGCAGCGAAGTGCTTCATTACGTTTTCCTTAAAGCTTCAGTAGGAAACCATTTCTTGGCATCATTGGTTGCGACATTGGTTCACATATCTGGTCTCATGGCGTCCTTTCGTATGCTTCAGTCTCTCCAGAGCCTTGTTGTGTTTGACAACAACGGCAATCTAATAATTTGAATTTGCCTCTTGTCACAAGCGAGTACATATCAACAAACGTCCTGTTTTTAGAATATGCTTTAGCTTAGCATCACATATAAATTAAAATACATGTTAATTTGCATTAAATGTCAGTTTCATTTAGTCTTTATTCACAATTTGGACACGTCTCTGTTTATGTGATTGTGAGAGCAACACAAAGGAATGCCGTGTAGATCATAATTAAGGTAATGGGGGTCATAAAACCTAGTCTGTGTCTTAATTTTTCTTTCTCCAGTTCTGCTTGCAAGGTTCAACATGCACAACAAAACTCCAGTTCCTCTCAGATGGGTAGTTAGACATACAGTAGCATGTTAATTAATGTACATTTTAATGGCAGAATTAGTTGTCTGATTCTCGTCAGTTCCTGATGTCTTACTGGTTGGACTGGTTGTCTTCTCTGAGTCTTTGGGAAGAAACCAGATGTCAGGACTTTGGTTATTGCTGCTGTCTTTACATTGACAAGACATGAATGCTGATGATGTCCTCCAAGTTCTACTTTTGCAATGTTACTCCATCCACTCTATCTCTGACAAAGCATATTCCATCCAGAGTGCTACTGCTACAAGTCCCTGCAGAGCACGGTCAATCGCATTGCCACAGTCCGATTACAGCATAAAACTAGCTGTGATCATCTTTGACCTAGCATTGATTGAAACTATTGGTCCATATGCTCTGTCCAGCTGGGTTCTTGTGTCCTCTTGTGCCACAACAAAAGGCCCAACGGCCATCAGCACTGCTGCTCTCAATCCTTTACATGCTGGGTCTAAATGGATTGACCTGACCAGGGTTCACCAATTCGGATCGATTATGCAGCGAAGCCGGAGCCATAGACTCACAGTACTCATATCTGCTGGCTCAACCTGTAGGGAGACCAGGCTCTGCACTATACGTCATGCAGCTTCTGCAGGGATGTAAATGCTGCTCTATATGCTTGTCTCTGAATTTTAAACTTGGATATGTTTGCTGCAGTGTAGAGTTTAATAGGGCTTGGTTAATATTTCAATACAGCTGAAGTAGACCGAAGAATATTAAAGCGGAGAAGACATCAGAAAGGAAGCCAAAACAGGAGGAGACTATGAAATCAATGTTTTTTGAGCTTTTTTTATGTGTCACACAAGGCATCGGGAAATTTATGAATTAATTTGTCATTAAGGTTAATTTGAATCAGCATTTGTATGACGTGCAGAGGCAGCCACTGCCATAGAAAAGACATATCTGTTTTGGCATAGTGCTTTAATTGGCCTAGTTTTTTTTTTTTAAATGTGGGGTGTCTAAAGATGAATAATTGTCGCTAATCTCCTTATAATGTCCCTTAATGATTAAAGTGAGCCGAGTTTAGCTCCACGAGATTCAATTTTTTGACGTCTCACATTACATTTACAGATCTACCAACAGCACTAGCTTGGTGAAATGTAAAGGATGTACGCAAAACCAGCATATCAGGCATCACACATACAACAAATGGCAGCACTTTCCAGTTTTTCCTCATCCCTTCCATCATTCATCCATCATCACTGGGTAGATCATTTCTTTTCCGCTACTCTCTTCTACTCATCTTTCCACCTCCATCCATCAAATTCTCCTGCCACGTCTCATTCTTTGTTAAGCTCATGTGTTCATCGTAACATTTTACCTCCTCCATATCTCCCTTTACCATCTCCTTGTCATCTTTTAGTGAGTTTCCACTGCAGGTATACGTTTCCACCGACCCATGAATCTTTTCAGGGAGTCGGTGCTGAATATTGCTCACTTGTGAAACACAATCCGAAGGGTTGCAAATTGACAATTTGTTTCAATGGGGTTGAGTTCGACGGCGGAAATAAAGAACCTTAAAACACTTTGCAGATAGTTGCTACTTCACAGCGTTCTGTGGCACCGGTGTGTGAAAAATTTAGATTAGATCCTGATGGGCAGGTTGGCACTTTGCACGGCAGCCTCTGCCATCAGCGTATGAATGTGTGTGTGAATGGGTGATTGTTGGCATATAGTGTAAAGACTATTTACCATCTCTTTCTTTTCCTACTTCTGCATTCTTATTATAATCTCTTTTTTATATTTCTTCCTTCTTTTTCTTGCCCCCTTTCTTTATTTCTTTACTCTCCAGCTATTTAATCTTTTCTCATATACTGTATAGTGACTTCCATTCTGCACTAGCGCCGTCATAAATATTAACACCGCAGTAGGTGCTATTTATATGCAATTGCCCTCCTTTCTTCCCATTCTCTCTTTTCTTTCTCATCCTTTTCTTCCTGTTCATCCTTTTCTATCCCTTCCTCGCTAACTGCGGGGCGAGAGACCATGAGCCAGACGCTGGAGATTGATCGACCACGAGCGATGAGCATGTTCGTTTGTGAAGAACGAGAGAGTTTATAGATAAATGACGTGGAAGAGGAGGTAGAGATGGATGAAGTGTGCTGGAGGGGCGAGTGTTATAACCCTGTGGTCTGCTGTGTGTATGTTGCTGAAGTAGGAGTTTTACTGTGGAAGAAGGGTGGAGTGATAAATGACTAAACAATAAAAAGAGTAGCACAAAAATTGACTTGCATCGTCAACAAATAATATATGGTGCTGCTGTAAAACTGCGTTTATGCGTCGTCATACAGATCTCACTGTCACAATGCTGTGTAGGATGCGTGTTGTCATACTAAAGTGCATGTGTATTTAATACTCATTTTATTTGTATAGCACTTTTCAAGCTGGGATAGATAGATCTACACAGTCTGAAGTTTATAGCTACATCTCAGGCACTGAGGTAGGTAAATAAGGTTTTAGAATAGTCCAGGCATGAGGAAATAAAAGCATGAATATTTTTCTGTGTTGCTAGAAGATAACATTGCTCTGATTGTGAAAATATTCCTGAGTTGATAGAAACATGATTGTACAATTTTTTTTGTGTGTGTTTTGTCTAAAGCTTAGTGACGATAACACCCAGGTTCTTAGCAGTGCCTTTAATATTTGGGATAAGGAGTCGTAGCAGTAGCTGGACTTGATTACGGAGGTGATCGGGGTCGACGATAAGCACCTCTGTTCTGTCAGACTTCAACTACAAAAAGTTTTGTGACATCCAGTCTCTCACATTAGCTGCAGCTCTGTAGTGTGGCCAGCTTGTTATATTCAGAGAGTTTAATGGAGGGATATAACTGTATCGTTCACATAACAGTGAAATGAGATGTTAGGTTGCATTCCCCCAAATCAGATGTTGTGGCCAAAACGCCAGTCATTGCATTCATGATGTTGGTAAAGTTTTATTGGCTGCGGTGGTGGGGACCACAGGGGATGCAAATAAAAAATGCGCACTGGACTGGCGCCCTTCCAGTACCCCCATGAATGTCTAACGTTGTGGGCATTTTACTGCCTTGCCTTAGCTGTGTATTCCCTGATCTGTATAATATATACAAGCCCTGAAGCCAACGTCTGCATAATGTCTTTTCATGTAATGTATAGATCTATATACCATGCTGTTTTTTTTATTTTTTATTTGTCCAACCCTTAGGGTCTGCAACCGATCTATCCTTGCTATTATGTGATTTCTGTTTCTTTATTATATTTTGATCTTGAAAATTCAATAAAATATTGTGGTGAAAAAAAATAAAATGCGCTCAAGCGCCGATTTGCGAGAGGTGAGCCAACGCCGATTTGCCTCTGGTTTGGGGCTTTTGTCGGGAAGCGGAAAATCAGGGCTAAAGTCATGCAGTGTGAACATTAATGGGACGTGAATGCATACAGGTGGAGAGGGTGAGGAGGAGAGTGGAGCTCAGCGTATCAGAGGAAAAAACCCCGGCAATCTAGTGTAGAGTAAAATATATTATCTTATTCTATATTTTATCTGTCCAGGCCGTTTGGGTGAAGACCATCCTGCCTAGAGAATGATCGGCGGTTCCAAAAGAGATAAAAAATGTTCAATAAAATATACGTCATATAACATATGACACCTCTTCTAAGGAGATGAGTTGGGCCAGAGATGAAGACGTGTTTGCCGGTGGCTTTTAAGTGTAGCAGATGGATGAAGTCATCTCTTAGTATTTCCAATGTCTTCTTTGGGACATCATTGCAACCGACATGGATGATTACATTTGGAGTAAGAGGGTGCTTATCAAAGAACACTTGGCATCTGCTCTACAATATCCTCAAATTTTGGCACAGGTTTTCATATTTCCGTTGTCACATTTCGAGTCCCAATAACCAATGATGGGACAAGGAGGAGAAGCGGGTTGACTCCGGGTTGAAGTAGCAGACCGAGGGAGGCCTGCGTGACTCGGTCGTACTTTAGCGGTACTTTGCTCGGTACCATTAAACACACCGGGACGAGCAAAGTGTCCAGGCAGTTTGTTACGATTAGTAAGTTGTGTGTGTGTGTGTTGATAACTACTACAGCCAGACATGCAGCCCTCTCTGAGGATTATTCTCTGCACTTCAGTTCCAACTAAACTTCATAGGGAACATGTAGAATAAATCCATGAACTTCAAAGGGAAGTAGAAGTGTTGGGCGACATGCAGACGTACAGCTGCAGCTAATTTTAATCCCTCATCCCCAGGCAGGTACATTATTCCTTATCTACATTAGTCACGTTTTTAATGGGATTTATGTGTTTCAGAGCGACACTGACATGTGTTATATGTATTTTCTGTGTCAAGCAGTAAAACTTTATTTTAACTTTGTATCTTTTTGTATCAGTTTTATACATCTACGTGCTAAAAATTACATGAAACAGTTTTTTTCAGTTCAATTTTTTCGCCCAAATGTAATACTTGTCACATTAAGATAGGCTTCAGCAAGACTTTCATGTCCTTTTAGTGAAAGAAATAGTGAAAAAAATGTGTTTAATGACAACTATAACACTTTATGCATATACCAACAAGATTAGACAACCAACACAGTTATGGTTAAGGTTAAGAAGTGAACTCGGGCCTCTTAAAGTTGGATGCACAACAAGCACATCCACCACTTAAACCTCCAAACCCTGACTGTCTGCCGTAGAACATTTTTCATATTTAACACCTCCAGTGAACGCAAGTCTCCAAACCAACGCTGATATAACCCTGATGACATCATTGTGACATCATCAGGGCTATTTTCTCCACAGAGCCACAGAATACATTATCCATCTGTTTTCACAGGCAGTTACTACTCAGGCGTTGTTACCCTTTAAAGGAATATTTCACATCCATTCACTAATTGTATCAGGGAAGAATTAATACGATAAATAATTCATGAGATGTTTGTTTGTGCTGTAAGCATAAAACACACTTCTTCTAGCTAATCCCCAGACAAACTGCTGCTTCGCTGCTTATAAAACTCTGTATTTTTCCTCATATAGTACTCTATGTGTTTACACCAACTTGTGTTTTCATGAGCTTGCTGCAGGTTCAAGTCTTTCATATCATATCAGTGATAGAGAGCAGCAAAGGGGACATACACTCATATGAAAGAGTTGAGACAGTATATGCCGAACAACACTGGTATTGTTATTTTCTCAAACACATTTCACAACTGTTTTCTTCTGGTTCTACCTCACTCTCGTCCACAAACACACATGTGCACACACACAGCATGACATCCACACTCAAGCCAATTCCCCCCATTCAGAGTCTTCTCTGTACCCTTTTGCCATCATCCAGCTTCTCTTTCTCAATTTTTCACTTATCTTTTCCCAATTCCACGGCAAGAGAGGGGGAACACAGAAACCCAGGGTGAAAGAGAAAGAGAGGGAGACAAAGAGGGAGAGAGAGAGAGAGAGAGAGAGAAGTGATGAAAGCCAAGATCTAAAGCTGGAAAATTGATCTTTTTTTCTTTGGGACTCTTCTTTTGACTGCAAGCGGCACTGAATATAAATTGATAAATTTGCCAGGCTGTACTTGCTATGACACCCAAGGCATGCTAGGGATAAGACATGGCACCCCAGCATGGATACACAGTAGGCGGAGGAGATCTCAGAAGAAGCAGTGTCAGAGCTAAATATCTGGGATTTCATTTAGTTATGTCATTTATACAGGTTCGTTGGAAAGCGCTAATCTATGAGTTCCTCATTCTTTTAAATTGAACTGAAATTAAAGGTCCAGTTTGTAGGATTTGATAGCATCTAGTGGTGTGGTTGCAGATTGCAACCAACTGAGTAACCCTCCACGCACTGCTGATACCGACTTCCTTTGGCTAACTCAGACAGCTGAAGTATTACAGCAACCAAAAACTGTTTCTACATGCAAGTTGTTTGAAAAAAAAGTTGAAATAACATCTATGAAAAGTAATGTCTGGTGAGAATTAGTGTGAACATTAGCAAGCTTGGCTAACTTAACTTCCACTTTGCGAGTACAAACTTGACATCATGATGGGTCGTCCTAAACGGTTGATGCTGCAAAGGAACAGATGTCTTAAAATCACTAAAATCAATGCTATGTGGGCTTGTTGAAAAATTGGTAAAAATGCTTTGTATCAATGTTCATAGGATAAAGTGTGATGTTGTCTTGTCACTAGCACATCACAGAAGTTGCCTGAAGCTTAGATGCTGCAGTATCACTATGGTTTATGTCGCCTTACATGAAACGTGAGGAGAAGAAATCTAATTTCAGTTTGACCTTAACTTTGTCTCCACCGGAGGTACTACAAGCTCATTGCTGTGGAAACCCTGCACTGCACTGTCTCAGGTTCTTCTTCTTATTCTTAAGCTGTCAGACATGATGGATGTTACTGCTCATGTGAACTTATTCCTTTTTTCTGCTATTCATTCCAAACACCTTTTTTTTCTCCCCACACACGTGTGTACGTTTCTTTGTCTTTCTCATGGTGCTCGGAATAATCTGTTCACAAGACAACACGGCAAAACTAGATATAACTGGGACCATACTTGTTCAAGCACACATGTGTACAAGCCTACACAACACAGGCAAAAGTGTTGATGTTTAGAGGAATGAGTGAGGCTGATTAGCTACAAAAGCGTGTGTGTGTGTTCTTGTTCAGCTATCTTTGTGGGGACCAATTTCAGTTTTAGACCTTCAGAGTGAGGACCTTTTTGGAAAGTGAGGACATTTTCGGACAGACCTTCAAAAGGTCTGTTTGAGGGTTCAAACTTGGTTTTAAGGTCCAGGTTAGAATTAGTTTTAGGTTAGGGTTAGGGTAAGGGTTGGGGTCAGGCATTTAGTTGTGATGGTTAAGGTTAAGGTAAGGGGCTAGGGAATGCATTACGTCAATGAGTGTCCTCACAAAGATAGAAGTACACGGCTGTGTGGGTGTGTGTATGTGTGTTTTTCCTTGAAAAGACCTGCTAAACATATATTGGATAGAAGGTTCAAAGTCAATTTTTACTCTCATCTGTCCCAGTTGGTCTCACAGCAAGTATCAAAGTGATGTTAGATGAAAATGTTACACTGACAGCACAAAACGCAGGCAGTCAGTCAGCTGCCAAGCTGTCAATCCGTTTTCAGACCTGCTTCACTACCTTGCATAGTATCAAATAGATGTTATTTTATTTGAAACACCATTTGAATGTATGGGCTTCATGAAAGTGGAAAGTATACACAGACATAGATATACGGGGCTCAGACAACATAAGACGCGTTCCACGCGACTGTACATCTGTTGGAAAGGATTACCCATCTTATTTCTTCCTATCCATCCTGATCTGCATTTAGAAAAATACATCCGCTGCACACATGCGTCACTTTGTCTCCAGAAGCAGAGCCTTGAAAATTGCCAATTTTCCCCATAGCACACAGCAGTACTTCATATTCCCCTCAGCTTTGTCAATTTGTTTCTCTGTGTCTCCGACTAAAATGTTCTCATAGGATCGGGGAGGGTGCAGTGTAAGACAAAATGCATTATGGTTTGATTATAGTGTTCATTATAGATGAATCGTGTTGGTTTTTTCCTGTTCTTGCCTCTGTCGCTCAGCTGGGGCAATGGCATGTGACTTGAAGAAGTGAATAGGAAAGGAAAATAAGTCTTTTTAAGTAACACTTTGTCTAAATACAATATCTATAATGCATTATGAGGTCACACAAGGTCACACAAAATGCTTTGTGATGCATTTAACTTACGTCAATTTTCATTACTAGCATCTTTGGGATGTTTGAGTAGAATCGAGAGAAGTTAAGTTGCATGAAGTTGCGCACAATTTAAAAAAAATATATATTATTATATTCTCAATTGCACTGGGTTGGTTCAGAAATCTCAGAGATATATATTTCTAAATCATAACAACTAAGACCAAAAGTATCTGCATGGCAGCGGAACAAGCTGTAAAACATTAGATTCATGTATTATCACATCATCAAGTTGTTAGCAAAGTTGCCTATTTACATATCCAGCAGACATTTACAGTAGAGTCACGTTTCTTGCCACTTGACTAATGTAAGTCCAATACTTACTCTCCTTCCAGCTCCTTCTCTCCACCGACCCCTGAGAAAATGCACTGGGCTTGCCTGCTAAATGCTCCACTATGTTCATCAGCTCGTTGCTAACTGTGTCTGTCTGCTGTTTGGTCCTGGGCAACTAGTGTAGAGTGGCATCAACACTGAGCTATAAATCCAAACCTGTGCCAGAGGCACCAACAGTGGGACTAGGGATGGGTTTCTATAGCTGGTTCCATTTTAGATCTGGTTTCTAGTTGACAAAAAAAATGAATTTGTTCAATTTGAGATGCTAACAAATCTCTTAAAAGAAAAGCGCAATTCAAAACATAGATTATAGGTAGCAGAATTTGCACTTTTAGCTGACTGTTGCTGGTTAAAATGGCATTGGCAATGGCAGATTAGATCTGCTGTCATTAATTAATGATCCGTAACGGCTAAAATGAAATAGCATTTTAGTCGCACCAGAGTCCACTTGAAAGTGGACCCAGACTTGCTTTTTCAGGCGGTCTCGGTTCAGTTATTTGGTCCACACTAGGGATCGATTGAAAGCTTTCACACCAGCCCAAACTAACTGTACTAACTGAGCAAACAGACCTGATTTATATTTAAATGAACAGAACAGGTTAAGTGTGAAAGCTCCCTTATATTGCCTGACTCGGACTATGTGTATGTGTACGTGTATCTCTGTGTGTGTGTGTGTGTGTGTGTGTGTGTGCACCAGACAGCGCTGTCTCCTCCCAAAGCCTAGAGCAGACAGCCTCAGCAGCCTCATGAGGGCTGTGTCTACAAGCTCTGCTACATTCGGTTGCCGTCTCCTCTGCAAAATCCATGTCGGCTACATAGAAGCATCTTGATTTCTAAGTTGTCTTTCCCCTTTGATTTAAAAAAAGAGAAAAAAAAGTAGCAGTTGTTGGGGGAGCATTAACACGAGTTTTCAAGATTGGCTCATTTTTACTACTTTCCTCTGTCTCTTCATTTCTATCTATCATCTGCCCTCTTTCTCCCTTCGCTCTTTTCGTTTTTCTCTATGTGTGTATCTGTGTGTGTCACCTCTCCACATGCCTCTCATTAGTTCCCAGCTATCTGTGTGCCAAGGGGGGAAACAAACGCTTATTATCTTATCACATCGTGTGTATGTGTGTGTGTATATCTATCTTTTTCATGGCGATGCATTTGGAATAATCTGTCCACAAGACGACACAGCAAAACTAGATATAATTGGGGCCAGACATGCAAACACATACATCGACAAGGTGTCCATGTTAGAGGAACTTTAGGTTGATCATCAACTACTTACATGTCTGTGTGTGTCCTCACGACATATCACTGTGGCTCCTGCACACAGTTGTCTGTTGACCTTGATTGTAAAGAGTAGATGAAGCTAACCTGCAGTTACTCACACACCTACCACACGCACACCATTTATTCAGCAACCATTAGCTGCCTTGTACTGAGGTAGGCTGAGCCAAATCAATATATCAATTGGCAACACATTAGGCAAATAATTGCTTTTTTATTCTAAATAAACCACCCACTCAGTGCCGTCCGCTTCCCTCCTGACCACAGCCAATCCATAGCTTCTTGATAGTGTCCGTTTCAGTATGACTTTGCACCTAGGCAGCCTTTATAAAGGGTTTATATATATACTTTAATTGGTTTTATTATGCTTTATAGATTACAGATCAGATCATGGATAAGACAACTTGTTAAAAAGGTTGTGAAAAATCTCCAACAAAACTTGAAAAATCTTCTAGAAAGTAGAAACTGTACAGGGGAGACTCGTGGTTACCCATAGAAACCATTTTCATTCAGATGTCTTGAGGTGAGAGGTCAAGAGACCCCTTTTGAAAATGGCCTTATTAGCCTTCCCGACAAGCTATCATGACATGGTTGGTACCAATGATTCCTTAGCTTTTCTAGTTTCATATGATACCCTCTTCACTCTAGCTTGAAAACTTGAAAGCCCGCTACAACCGCTGTGTGGAGGTGTGGAGGTGTGGACATGGTTGGCATTCAGCTGCAGGAGAGAGACGTGTGGGAGAGGTTCATGAAAGCAGTGTCAGGTGAGTTGATGGACACAGCTGGTGTGCATTGTCATTCTCTCCGAGTAGAGCCATTGAAAGTTGGCTTCAGCAACTTTCATATGAATGAATTGGAGCCTGCCTCTAACACTGTATCCAATTCTCTTTAGGCAGTTCGTAAAATGTGCTAGAGAGAATCATTTTAACTGGCAAAATCAATGGTCGCTGGCTGGAACTGCCTGTTTTTTTGCATCTCTGACTGTTTAAAAAAATTAAATACCAATACTTTTAAGTGGTAAATTTCCCACTTTTATCATTGAAAACTGCATATATGCCAATGCGAGAATGTACAGTAGGCTAACTAAAAGCACATGTGTCATGTTTTACACATTTACATATACCAGGCAGTGTGTGTGTGTTTCTGTCGATGGTTTTCCGGACTGGACACGTGGCGCAGGCGGCTCTGCTGAATGGGGGAATAAATAAAAAGGCAAGTGGGGCCGCTGCGGGGCGGTATGAAAAATGGTCCAATTTGTTGTTGAGCTGAAATCAATGGGACAAGCCGAGTGTTGAGCTCTGCCGCCGTAACAATGCTTCTCCCACAGCAGCTGCCTCTAGTCTACTTCCTCCAAATACCCCTCTCTCTCTCTCTCTCTCTCTCTCTCTCTCTCTCTCTCTCTCTCTCTCTCTCTCTCTCTCTCTCTCTCTCTCTCTCTCTCTCCTCTCTCTCTCTCTCTCTCTCTCTCTCTCTCTCTCTCTCTCTCTCTCTCTCTCTCTCTCTTCTCTCTCTCTCTCTCTCTCTCTCTCTCTCTCTCTCTCTCTCTCTCTCTCTCTCTCTCTCTCTCTCTCTCTCTCTCTCTCTCTCTCTCTCTCACACACCAAGCACTTCTCTCTCCATCTCCTCCAGCTCGTTCAACAGGCTTCATGCTGAACAGGGTGGGCTGTGCTCCATGGCTTTTTGCTTGGGACTTTTTCTGTCTCTGATTTATCTGATTTCAGCTTGGTGTCTTTTTCTTGCTTTAATCAAATTTTCTTAGTCGGCTTCACACAGAACTCTTTTATAGAATTTGTGCCAGTCAAAAACCCTGCACCTCTTTGTGCATAGTAAATATGTCAAATGATGAATCCAAAAGAGCCCAAATACTATCAATCATAAATAAATGTTTAATTGTTTTGTCTTGAGAAACTTGAGAATTTAATATATGTACTGCATATTAATAATATTCAGAGCTTCCTCTCTTACGTGACTGACGTTAAGCTACGTCATGCATGTAGTCCTGTTGGAATTAAATGGTTTAATCGACCAAACGGGACTGGGTGGAGAAGTTTCCAATGTCAGCAAATGTGTCCTTTCAAAGGGTAAACTTGCTTATAACACTGTAAAAAGTGTCTTTTATCACTCAGAGCTTTCGATAGAGTTGTTAATTTTGAGTTAAGGCCATCGGCTTTAGTGGTCCCATCTGCGTTATATTCCAAAATAACCTGTCGTTGCCTGTCTGCGCTTTCCAACTGCAGAATAAATAACAGCCAGTGATGCGTGTGTTTATGGAGTCGTGCTAAACTCCAGGCTCTGAGGGCTTCGCCTAGATCTGGAAATAAAGATGAAGCACATTGCATTTCCTCTGCCAGCATTGAGAGATGATGAATGATGCGATGGAAGAAGATTAAACATCATGGCTGGGGAGGGAAGGTGAGGGCAAAGCATTTTTGCCAGTGCAAAGGTAACATTTGCCATCATCAGATTGCTCTGAGAGAGTGATGGGAGCAGATGAAATGATAGAAAATGAAAGTTCCATAGAGAGAGAGTTGAGCAACAGACAGAAAAAAAGAGCAGTGGCTGGTATTCTGTTGCTGGCAGAAGAGTGGCAATGACAAGCAGCCTCATTACTCTCATTTAAATGTCAGCGGCCGAACCTCAGCTCATTTGTTTTGTGGCCATTTAAAATGCCGTCCCGCAGGCTCTGATCCCTTCGCCTCCACCACTTTAATTGAATCAGATGATAAACAGCAGAAGAGTGTTAATTTGCAAGTGTGTGCGGGGGCTGTTGGCAGGAAGAGATAAAGATGATATACTGTATCTCTCTGCGAGTGTTTGTGTCTCTGTAGTGTTTGAGTGTGTGATTGCCAGTGTGTGTGTCTTAATACGCAGTGGAGCTGAGACTGGATGTATGCCGGGATGCTACTGCCAGTCTCAAAGTGTGTGAACATGGTTGTATGTTGTGACATTTAGAGTGGGGACACACTAGAGAGAGTGGATTGTTTGTTTGTCTCAGTCAATTAGTGCGCTCAGGTCACTAAAGCTAATTTTAATATTTGATAAAATACTTTAAAGCGAGAGCTTTATCCCAAATCCAACCAATCCTCCAAATTAATGACATGAAATGTTGTTTGTCAATGCCCTCTGGAATAACACAGTTTTTTTTAATCTGAATCCCCTATCAGCTAGTACGACATCGTTTGTGTGTGTCTTCCAAAATCATTACAAATCTGTTTTTATGATGTGATAATAACACGATGATTAAGTTTAGACACAGAAACAACTTGGTTTGATTTTGGTAAACATGGAGGTTAGGGTTAAAATAAGCACTTCATTAAGGTTAAGGAGATCTTTGTCGTCATGGTTACAATGATAGCCACTTGGTTAAGCTTAGAGGACGATCAAGGTCATGCTTTTAAAAAAAACCCACTGGAAACAGAAAAAAGAACAGCGGTTCACAGCAAAAATAGACAGTGAAAATTATCTTTTGACAGTATATTGACATCATACCAGCAACGCTACAGCTTCAATGTCTGTATCAGTAGAAAGTTCATATTTATTTTTAACTCAACACCTGTTTCCGTTTCAAAAACGAGGCAGCCGTCACACACTGCTCCCCGTTCCCAGCTTGTCTAAGCCGTAAGCCTATAAAGCAGCATAACTAGGGACTGGTCAAAAGCAGCTTTCACAGTCAAGAATCACATTTTCCTGTAGTCCTCTCCACATGATATTCCTATTGTAAAACACTAGTATAGGTGTATACAGTATATCACATTAAATATTAAACACCAGTTGAAATGGCACACAGTGCAAATCAAGTGGAACTGTCAGACTACCACGGACTTGGAGTTTTATCAAACCTGCCTTCAGGCGAGGAGGGAAAGATTTTGAAATTCACTAGACATGGGATACCTTCTTTCACAAAAAAATAAATGTATACTGACTATAATAAGTGGACATTAAGTACCCTCTTTTTCTCAATTATCATGGCACTCACGGCAAGAGGGTCGCAGGTTCAAACCCAGCTTGGGGCGCTTCTGGAGTTTGTATGTTCTCCCCGTGTTAGTGGTTTTCTCCGGTTTCCTCCCACAGTCCAAAGACATGCAGGTTAGGTTCATTAGGGCTCATAGATTCAGATCTGATTCAGTCCATTAAAACTAAATCAGTATCTCACACTGCCAGATCATGCTTGGTTTCCATTGGCTCCGACATGGATTTTCGTTATTTTCTGGGTAAATCAAGTGGAGGGCAGTTCAGTTATCCACATGCATGTCACTATAGTTCAACCCAGTCCTGCTTTTACTGTGAAAGACTGAATAATCACAAACCACGGCTTTGCCATTAAGACGCTATACCAATGAGTAAAAATCACCATATGAATGATATTCCGTGATGCGCTATGCCTGTCATGATCTCCTGCTATGCTGCTAACCCAGGTGGCATGAACAAAACACCGAGCAATTTGTGTGAAGTGTGATCTCCTCCGAACCCAGTTTATTGATCCTCATTTGATTCGGTATTGCTCCATCAGGCTCCAGACCCATTGCCATGTTTTATTGATGCTATGAATAAATAAGCAAATTAATAATGAAACAAAAGTATGGTTTTTTTATGCGTCGGTGCACCAGGGCTTCTGGTTCTTGTGTGAATGTGTGTGTGTGCTGGCAGGGTAATGAGCTCAGGGATATGCTGTGTGAACAAGAATAGAACGATGACAGCATATTGAATGGAGATGGATGTGTGCTACGAGGATGACTGGCAGAACTAACAACAGAGTAAAGCAAGACAGCCCTCACAGCTCAAACATGAGCGGCTCCCTGGCAGCCACACAAATCAATAATTCAGAGCAATCAGCCCCTCAGACGTTTCAAATTCCTCTTATTTGCCTCGCATTCCTGATTTTAAATGTACTAAAAAAGCTGATTGAATAGATTTAAAACAATGCCCCAGTTGTGGCAAACGGAAGTATCTGAGAAAACGTTGCTTTGTGTAGTCAAGATTAGAACAGATTTGGTTTAATGTACTGCTTTGATATCACATTAGTATCTTTCCAAACACTTTTACATTGTTGGCTTTAATTGTTCTTCAGTGTCACACACAGTAGGCTTAAATACTGCAAAGTGTCTGTAAAGAACTGTGTGACATCTTTACTGACAAATTATATAACACTAAATTTAATGTTTAATGTTTCTACAGTAGCCCAGAACAGACAAACCAAACTCTGTTAACTTTTCCTGCTTGGGCCGGAGTCGATAACGTTACTCGCTCCCGTCGCCACCGCTCTCTCTCTCTTGCTTCATCACTCACTTCCCATGTACACACACACTTTACGCAGTGGCTCTGCTCCAGATGGCTCTAGAGAGGGACATTCATGTTTTCGCGTCAGCCAGCGTAGCTCTCCAACATGCTTGACGCGCAGGAGAGGCTTCAGCTGGTTGCAATCTCCTCACCTCACCGCTAGATACCTCCAGATCCTACACACTGGGCCTTTAAAGTTTATGGGGAATTTAAATATTTGTATGAAGTCTCTCTCCCTCTGTGTGCGTTGTAATCCACATGAGCCTTTTGGTGCATATTCGTGCTGATCATGTTCGTGAGATCAGTTTAGGAAAAACCAAGCACCGCCCAACAGCCGGAGCAAACTTTCTCATTTTACAGCTGAACAGTACACTACAAGATGATACTGAAAACGTTTGAGGAGAGAAATAGGCATAACAGTAACAGAATATTGATTTATATTTGATCATTGCTGCCTAGTTTGACCGTGTGATCGGAGTTTGTGAGTGATTAAGAGCTGGCTCCGTTGAATGATTTTTAGATTTTCTAAAGCCTGATAACAGAGCCATGAGGAGGTGCAGAAGTCTAGTTTTCTCTCAGAGCATTTGAATTACAATATGCTGAAGGTTATTATGGGATTTTTGCCCAATGATGCCAAAAACTTTCTGCCAGCCCTTGCTTTAAATAGGCTGCTTTTTAGTGGTTGGGTATTTATTTATTCATTTTTTTTATTGTTGCAGAAAGTAGAAAGTCTCATTGGTTAGAGCAGCTGTGAGACTCATCTGTCTGCCCTCATGCCTCTCAGATATTCCATCCATCCATTATTTGTAACCGCTTTTCCTATTCAGGATCCCGGGTGGGGGGGGGTTGGAGCCGATCTCAGCTGACATTGGGTAAAGGCGGCGTCTGACAGGTCACCAGACTATCACAGGGCTGACACACAGAGACAGACAACCATCCACACTCACATTCACACCTACGGGCAATTTAGAGTCTGCCTCACAGGTCTTCATCCGTTTTAATGTTGTTGTGATTTGGATCCAGACAAAGATTCAAATTGTATTGTTATTTAAGCAACACATTTAAATGATTGTAGCTGAGGTGCATGTAACTTTCCCAATTGTAACAGGAAGTATCAAGTAAAGACAAGAGAGAAAGTTTAATACTGCTACCATGAAACCTTGCTGCATAATAGATGTGCTGCCGTCCAGACTTCAGTCCCTGCTGGGATGCAGCCCGATGCCCTGTGCAACGCTGCAACAACTCCCACCAGCTTGCAGCTCTGCGCTGTAAAGTTCCCCTTTGATATCCTTCCAGGAGTTTGTTTTCTTTGCTGGAAAACAATTTTCTCTCAAGTGGAGGAACCCACTGGTGCGCTATGCATTTTACAAATTGTGTTTATTTTCCTGTGACGGCACCGTATAAATCTTACTTACGCGTGTGACAGAGGATTTATACACATGACGCAACATTCTCCTTCTCCAGAATGTCAGTGAGGCACCACCCAAAAGTCTCCTTCCAATACCCGTCAAAGTAGAATCAAATCAATCAGTATTAGTAGTTTGTCAGCAACATCAAATGGAAAGATGGGAAATCCCAACAGCGCAGCATGTAAACGGAGTAACATGTGGACGACTACCACAGATCTCAGATGCCCTTTTTCGACATCAGATCAAACGTCTACATGTGTAAAAACATCAGTACCAGTGTTGAGCCGATCAATCAGCTGTGAGAGAGCAGCAGTTACTCCCTTTATAAAACTGGCAGCTGTAGATCATGATTCAGGACTTGTAAAGAATCATCTGAAAGCAGAGTAATACTTATTTTTTTAAAGCTATAGGGTGGGCAATATATTTTTAGAAGCATTTTATTTTGTTATATTTGTTGAATTTCTCTGTATATCTGACAGCAATCAATAAATCAAATGCTCTGGTATCTGTGGCTTTTGAAGGACTATAATATGCCCGTCCAATCATTTCATTTGACCCACATGAGAGGATGTGATGGCCTACCTGCCTACCTGCGTGCACTCTGCTAGTGCACTCATTGGATACGTTCAGCGATGACAGCGATGACTCGTCCTCCAGCAGTAGTCAGGCAGTGCACGTTCATGTGTTTTGGTGGAGTGAGACAAACCTTTGAAAAACACGTCTGGGCGTTGGGGATCACTTTCAATCATTTTCATCTATTTAACATATTTGTGTTTTGTTTTTTAATAAATAAATCCATAAATAAAAAACTTATATGTTAAAAATTGAAGAGTTGAGTCGCTCCAAAACACAACGCATTGTCCTTTTTTATGGTTTTAAAGTAAGATCAAAAGCTTAATATCGCAACAATGGGTGCGTTTACAAGAGGATGCCGTTTATGATTGTGTTTTTGAAGTATCCCGTTTATTTGTTTGAGCATCTAAAGACCATATCCCAATTTCAGAAATCCATATAAGCCCGTTTATAAAAAATCTGAATATACTAGCTGGAGTAATCCGAAAGAAACGTATGGGCCACAATTGGAAGCAAGGCTGAGCACCGGCACCGTATCCACGTCTATATGCACATCTCTTGCAATTTCTCAAAAAACTAAAAAGTTGACCTATCAAAATAAAGGTCCATCATGAGCTCAATACAAACCAATGTGATGCTGTGTGTCTATCTTGATCAGCATGGATTATGATTAATTACCACAAAGTGATCCAGTGATAGTTGTCTGTACATCATCATGAATACGCTGCAAACAGGAATTGCTATTAGCTAATTCAGCATATTTTTAATGGTGCAAATTTGCCAAAATGTAAACAAATATGGGGTAATTGCATTACATTGTGAGACTTTGAAAACCCCTGCTGTATGGTGGTACGTTTGGTGCAGTGTTTGAGGAGCTAGCATTCTGTCTTGACAAAATGAATGCATTCTGTCTGCCCTGGGCTGCCAGCTCTCCTTAATGTCTATTTTTTGTTCACTTTACATATTACTGATATATGCGACTGCTTTTCTGCTCATTGTCAGTCATTGTCAATCATCTCTTTATGTCTTTATATGTCTTTTTCTTTCACTGGTCACCCAGGAGTTGATATTGGAGCAGTAATGGAGGAGAAATGTTAAGGAAGGAAGTGTGATAGGGGGGAGAAACTTAGTGGAGGCTAATGAGGCTTCATTAACTGTAGCTAATTGGTGCTTTAACCTCTGGCAGCGGCTGTCATGATGCTTCTCCTTGCCAGCAGTAAGACTCATGGGAATCAGGGCAGAGCAGACACATGAAAAAACAGTATTTATCCTCCACCGGGTTTGACAGGCGGCAGTCAAATCAAATTAATTTCACCGAGTCAATGTCAAAACTTGACAAAGGTGAACAGAGATGAGCAGGAGAAAAAGGCTGCAAGAGAGAGGAGGTGAGAGAGGGCAGAAAGAGATGGAGGTGAGAGGTTTGAGGTGAGGATGAGCGAGGTTAGAGTTTGCATCATAATGACAGCGAGCCTTTTTTCCTCCCAGGCGAGGCAAACACTTAATCAAATGCAAGTGGAGATTGTGGCCTCAAATTGATTTTGGACCTCTTTTGCCAGCTGGCGGTCCAATCAGCACAGCTGAATGGTTTGATGGATGGTTTGAGAAACCAATAAATGAGCTGCCAAGGCACAGAAATATTGAGGATGAAAGGCTTTTTACTGAGTGCCTTAGCATATCCTCCTCCACCATGTGCTGCTGTTAAATAAAGGATGATATAGTCCTAGTAATAGTATTTCATATCAGTCAGCTTCAGTCTTCAGTCAATTTTTTAAAAGTAGCACTCAATTGTGAGTCTTTTTAAGTATAATAAACACAACTACAAAACTTTTAAGCGACACTGCGTTTTTTCTAAAGCCTCGTTTCCACTGCAGGAACTTACCCCGGAACTAGGAACCTTTTGAGGAACTCGTTGGGCCTTATTGAAACGTCGTGCATGGGCACAAGTGCATTTAGGGCGTGTCCAACTGTACTTTTGCTAGTTAAGTGACGCATAATCTGTGCGCAAAGTAAGGGGCAAAGGGGTTGCATAGGTGTGTTTTGGGCGTAACAGGAATTAAACCAATCAGAGTGTCAGCTCCCATTCCCTTTGAAAGCCGGGTGCGCCTGCACATTGGCGCATTGCTAATTAAAAGGCGGATTCGGCAAATTGGAGAAGCGAGTGAAAGTGAGCAAGCAGATGGACAGTTCACGGATTTTATGACTCTTCTCTACCGTTGCTACTTACACTAGATTTTAGCTAGATTTCATTCTCCTGTCATTGCTACCTGTGGACACAGTGTCCTTTGTAAAGCAAAAGTTCCGTAGTCTGGCATTAATCATATGACACTTTATTAGCATGTGGCTAAACCTTTATGGTATATATGCATCCCTGCTCCTGTTCATTACTGTCTTCCTGCATCCATCCCACATTTTAGAAGTTCTTTCTGCACGTTTCCCTAAATAAGCGAATGAGTCGGCAACTTTAAATTACAACGAACGTGCTGGTGGGAGCTCAGGATTCAACTAATGTATTTCCGTTGCTTGCTCTGCCATTCATTTGAAAAATCTGTTTTGTTGGGCGACCACATTTGCTTAATTAAATTCACAGTATTTAGACCGTAATGATGTCTGACTGTCTGCACTGTTGTAAACATCATTGGCAAACAATGCTTGATTACAAAGCTTTGCTTTCCTATTATAAAGATGGAAATGGGGGACAAAATGGGAGGGAATGTATGGTGCTACAGTATATATGGTTATATAACTGTCAAGTTAATTATGATAACTGCATATACTTACCATAAACAAGGTGTCATGCTTGTGTTATTGTATTTAGTTCTCTGTAGAGTCAATTTATTTAGGGATTCTTTAATTTGCCATTGCCTGGGACTCTACAGCTGCATCCTAATTTCCTAAAACCTATACAATATTGTATTTGCTTTAGATGTATACCAATAGTAAACAGTATGTTCTGTTATTGCCATATTGTGTGCATAGAGTTTTGCAGTTGATTTATTGGAAATAAATGGGAAATGATGCAAAATGAGCAACAAACAAACATCTCTCTAACTTCAAATTTGGAACACAACTTCCAAACAATTCTCAAATTAGTTACATGTTCTGCTACATTTGGATCTTTTTAGTCAATTAGGAATTAATTTAATTTTGGTCAAGTCTTTATAATTTAATTTACTACATCAAAACTCTGCAATTGTTTAAATTGAACTTTGATCAGCTCTAGTACTTATGGCTTTTTCTTAACTGATGGTTTATTGTATGATTTTATCTTGTTTATATCTTGAATTCTGGATCTTAATTACTTTTACCATGTGTTTATTGTAAATCACTTTGTGTTTGAAAGGTGCAATATCAATAAAGTTGATATTATTATCTTACTCTATGCCAATTCCTAAATAGTGTCACAAAATACATCATCTGATGTAAACAGCACCTTTGTGACACTGAGTCAAAATTACAGTTGATAATTTGCAGTTTTTCATTCAAATGTGAATGCTTAAATAATTCAATATGCTTTCATTTTAAATACAGTTGCATAGCATCTATAGTAATAGAGAATGGAGGGATAATCCATAATACAAAGACAAAGTGGGGCTATACATGCAGAGATAGAAGAATCATAGGATAACGTTGCAGTAAAACAGAGACAGGGGGATTTGCCCTTTATATGTATTAACATGAATCATAAATTATCCACACAGAAGTATCTGTCCTCTTAATTAATTTCTTTGTTGAATCACAACGCTATGAGTCAGTGTCTGTCCCGGCTCGATAGAACTTGGGTCTGACTCTTTAATGTGCGTTTTACAGCTTGTGTTTGTTTTCTGTGGTGGAAAAAGGTCAGCGCTTCCCAATTAAACCCAATCTCCAGACACACAGCCGCCCGCCTCAAGGCAAGTAGCAGCTTCCCAACCAAAACACTGTATAACCTCTTGCTTTGAGCAGTAGGGGATTGTGACAACGCTGCTAAACATCTTTGTTCTTTGGAATTCATCTGAGTTCTTGTGTAATAATCTAACAAGAGCTCGTGCCAGCACAAACAAAAAGCAAAGGGATGAGAAAAGATGTCAGCACTGTGAATGAGTATTAGAGCATACCAGATCCTTTATTGAAGTAAAAGTACATACAACTAGAATGGCACTCGGAGAGCACAGACCTCCGCCAAGGTGCCCGAGTACGATTGCCGCCCCCTCTCCGTTCAGCTTGCGCCATCATCCACGTGTATTTTTGTTTATGATGAGATCAGCTGTACGTAGCGGAGCATCGTAAAACACTTAATTCAAACTGGAAAGAAACAAAATAAAACTCACCTAAACCGTCGTCGCTACTCTTTCCAACAATCACCAAGTGTGCTTTGGTTGAACTCAACTGTAATTTCACAGAGTTTAATGTGAGAAAATGCCGAATCTACAGTTGTCCCCGCCCCATCCCCGCTCTCTCTCTGTCTCTCTCTCTGAAGGAAAGAGGCGGGGTCATGCATCATCAACGCGTCACAAGTCACACTGCGCATATGTTAGGGTGTCTTAATGTTCTAGCTGATCGGAATCCTTAAAAAAACTCCTGAAGCCGGATCATGATCCGGATCGCCACCAAAATCTAATGGATTGTTTATTGTGCCACACCCCACCCCTCCAAAAAATGTAATTCAAATCCATCATGGACTTTTGGAGTAATCCTGCTAACAGACAAACAAACCAACAAATCAACGCCGGTGAAAACATAAGAGGTAGCAATACAACAAACACTATTAATGCAGCTTTAAATTTAAGTAAAGTCATATTATCTGCAAAAAATACTTGAAGATTAAAAAGTACTCATAATGCAGAGTGTTACAATACAATAATATAAATGATATAATATAACACATGGTGTGTAAGCAGAATTTTACTTATAAGCCTCATATTATTCTAAATACAAGATATAGTTGGTAAGAGGTTTATTTATAATGCTAATAATGTAAAATGTCAAATAAAAACAAAGAAATGTCTTGGCTTTGGGTACTTCTTCCCACTATTCTCCTCACTACTATGCCCCTGATTACAATATACAACACTTTAAACTTCCATCTAATATCTTCTTTGTACTGACCTAAACAAACAATTATTGGTTGTTCCAGCCAACTTCCAATTTGTCCTTCCCATATGAGCAATGGTGGATGGCACAACTAATGGGTATTTCAGCCGTGAAAGCCAAGAAAAGCTAAAGCCAAACAAAAAGTCCTTGTTTTGTATGATGATAGATTTTGTTGGATCTCTGCTCTAATTAGCTAATTTGTCTCCATCGTGAATCTGTGACTATTGTTTGTACTAGTGGTGGAAAGTACATTACTCAAGTACTGTACTTGAGTGCAATTTTGAGCTAGTTTTACTTGAGTATTTAAATTTTATTCTACTTTATACTTCTACTCCACTACATTTATATTATTATATTTATATTTATCTGACAGCTTTAGTTACTTTACAGATTAAGATTTTACAAGCAAAAAAAACACATGATCACTTTATAAAAGATGATACTGTGCTGCAGATTAAACTATCCAATAGTACATAAAGTAATTAAAATGTGCTCAACCTCCACCAACTGTCACATTAAAATGCTCCTTACATGTTAAACCATCAGTAATAATATTACAATAATATGATATATAATAATATAAACTCTCTGAAAGGGACAATTCTGCCCAACAAATACTGCCTGGTTGCACCAGCATCTAAAACACTAAGATTATGCAGCAAATTTGATTAGCTGCAACAATTTATCTATTAATCAATTAATTATGTTTGAGTACTAAACCAGAGCGGACTGCACCAGATCTGATTCTTCATAACAGGCTTATATCTGCCTTTTCTGTGTTGTAATATACATAAATGGTCTTCATCATCACTGATATAGAAATCGTTCCCAGTTGCTATATGCTCTGTGCCATATTTGATGATGTACAGATTGATAACAAGTGTAACCCAGATACTCGCTTGTGCAGTTTAGAGTGTGAAGCTTCTCGACATGCAGATCCTAACTCCTCTCGGTTGTCAGAGTCCTGGAGATTTTTCCTGACAGACTAGTGAAACTGACTAGTGGCAGCTTGTGTTCAACATGCAGGCAATGAGGCAAAGCAGTGCACGCCTACAGTGTGCACATACATGCGTTGTGCTCCGTGTGTGGGTTTTTTTTGTGGAAAGAAATGATCGGGCACACATGGCTCACTCTGCAGATGTAAATCTTGACAGGCAATGCATGAAATGTAATGCAACGGCTGCCAAGGAGTGTGATAAACTCACACACACACACACACACACACACACAGCTAGGGAACGGAAAGAGCTTTAGTTAATGTCAGACCTGTATGTAAGTGTATATGAGAGAGATGGAGGGAGGATGGACACACTGAAGTATTTCCCAGCAGTGCTTACGTCTGCAGGAGTCTGTCTGGGGATCAGACTGCATCACAGATTTACTGGGATTATCGTAGGGCTCGGCATCTGCAAACACCCTTTTGGAGTATAAAGTATAAAGGTGGCTGAATATTTGTGTGAGAGATGATGTGGGTGGCTGACACTGCCCACTATAGGCGTATGATTCCCAAACTGACTGACTGACTGACTGACTGATTGATTGATTGATTAGTTGTTTGTGTGAATTGGCAGGCAGCTCCTGCCCAGTTAGCCTCAACCGCTGGGACTGATTGACCGGTGGACACTCCGAAACTAATTGGGTTTGGCGGTAATGCTTAAAAGATGATTGGCAGAGGGGTTGCTATTGGTGACAGCCTCTTATCAAAGCGCGCCAGATCAGAGGGAGTCACAGGGTTTATCATACCACTCAGGGTTCATTGACTCCCCACTGACTACAGAACACAGATGTGTTGATGGAGGTTATGTTTTCATCGGCGTTGGTTTGTTTGTTTGTTGATTGTCTGTCTGTTAGCAGGATTACTCCAAAAGTTTGCGATAGATTTGAATGTAATTTTTTGGAGAGGTGGGGTGTGGCAAAATGAACAATCCATAAGATTTTGGTGGCGATCCGGATCATGATCCGGATTCAGGAATGTTTTTAAGAATTCCGATCAGCGTGACCCCGCCTTTTTCCTTTTTTGAGCAGAGAGATACGTGTGTGGATGTGTGGCAACACATCGAGGTGCGGGAGCCGCTGTCCGTCCGTGGTGAGAAAGAAAAAAGCGGTAGATGACGGGATGAAAGACAACGTAGTGTAACATTATACAGACATAACAAAGCTGCTGAATGAGAGAGGCGTCCGCCGATACGTTACACGGAAACACACCGTGTTAATAATAAGCCGACCACCTCACGGTACCGCCAGCTGTGAGCTGTGATCTGTTTTTAAACTCACGCACTTTGGCAGAGCTATGCGCTCTCCGAGTGCCATTTTAGTTGTCTTAATGAACACTCAGTTCATAGAAAAGCCTTAATGCCCTTCAAGTGAAACAGTTACACTGTGCTATAAACAAGCAGCACAAATAGATTTGTACTGCTCTCTCCTTGGTTGATACCACATTTAGAGAACACGGATGTTGTTTCTCTCATCCAGCATCAGTCTTTATTGCTCTGTAATTCTGCTTACAGTGATCATAACACCCTTCGCCTCATTTGCACGTTCTGACTCACACAATGAAACACTCTTTTTATGGCCAAGAAAATCTGATCTGATCACCAACTACTGAAGTTTGATTGAACATGCAGCTCTAATTCCTGCGATTTTCTGTTCTTTTCTCCGTTCAAACAAAGACCCTAGATGCTGTATCAGTTTGTCTCATTGTCGTGTCACCAGAGGAGACACATCAGCGTTTAGTTTAAGGCGAGATTGCCTTTGTTAGTTTGTTTTTAAACCTGCGAAGCATCTTGTTTTCGCTGTGGGTGCCAGACGGAAGGGCTAGAGAGAATAATAGCAGAGTCTAGGCAGGTGATAATAGTGTTTGTTTGATCAATTTCCACATTTCTCTTCCTCTGGGCTTTACTGTTGTTGTTGTTTGTCACTATCTGTCAGCGATGACATTTCCCCTCAGTGTAACCTGTGCTAACACAAGGCAGACTATCTTGTACGGTTATTGAGAAAACAGTGGTATTTATTTACTGTGGTGATAGCCGAGCTCCATTTGCAGGCTGAACTACACTTGTAGCTCGCTTTAGCAATATATATTCCACAGGTTTAGAGAAGCCACCTCAACCCTCTGTGCATTGTGTATGTACCCTGTTGCCTCCAAGTTCCCACCGTGTACAGCGCACACAGCAGACTACACAGCTTTATTATTTGCCCAGACACCCAGAAACCAACATGTACTCCAGCCCAGTATCCCTACTGGATGATTCTGCACCTCCCAGTTTACTTCCAATGCCAGCGCTCAGACCCAATGCAGGAAGAAATGTGCCCTGTTGCAAAGTGGAAAATAAAGGTGTGGAGGTCAGGGTGATGGATGGGTGTGTAGCATGCCTGACTTCCTACTGGAGTTTGTGTTTAGCTACAAGCCTACAATTAACATTTGCCTTTTTATTAACCTTTACTGCAATGTTTCCCAACCTTGACCAAGTGTTTATAGTTGACTAAACTTAACCTCAGCCTAACCATGATTATCGTTATTCCATAACCACAATCTGTGTGGGGTAAAGAGTACTACTAGCTTGTGGCAGGTTCTGTGTGATTAGTTTAAAGCACTGTAACTTAATTTAAGAATATCCACAAAACAGATCCCTTGAAAAGAAATCTACCATGGTGACGGCAGCAAGTAGCTCTCATAATCTTCGTTACATATTTTCCTAAACCTAACCAAGTAGTTTTATTGCCTAAGCCATAACCAAGCCAATCTTTTCCTAAACCTAACCGAGTAGTTTTGTTGCCTAAGCCTAACCAAGCCGATCTTTTCCTAAACCTAACTAAGTAGTTTTGTTGCCTAAGCCTAACCAAGCCGATCTTTTCCTAAACCTAACCAAGTCTTTTTGTTGCCTAAGCCTAACCAAGCCGATCTTTTCCTAAACCTAACTAAGTAGTTTTGTTGCCTAAGCCATAACCAAGCCGATCTTTTCCTAAACCTAACTAAGTAGTTTGATTTTGAAAAGACTAGAGCGGAAATTGACATCATGTGTTGCTGGACATTGGTAGGAAAATACGTTGTTGAAAGGGAAATTCTTGTCTATGTACATCAGTGCTGCCTAGTTTGACTGTTTGATTGGAGTTTGTGAGTGATTGACTGCTGCTCAGAGACAACAGGCTCCAGCTTGGCTCTGATTGTTTGTTTTCCTCCGGTCTGTGAAATCTTGCAGATGCCATTAGGAGCACTGGAGGACACCAGAGGCACATGTAGTAAAACTGGGGTATATGGAGACCCCATGGTTCTGGTCTCCTCTGCTGTTGCCTGCTTTGCCTGAGCCTTAGGGAATGAAAGTCTGACCGACACTTATGGAGAAAAAAAACAAAAGAAACTCTATTCCATAACTTACGTCTAACTGCTAAACTGAAAGCCCTATGTAATTGCACAATCACAAACTCTGCTTTGATGGATGCTCTGAGATGTAGACAATACAAGACCGGATGCAGCAACGATAGCAATTAGATAAAAAACGAGAGAAAGCAGCAAACTACTGTGTGCTGAATTATTAGCCATTAACGCTATCCGAGATGCCCATTAATCTGGCAAAGTCAGCTCAGCTCTATGCAAGACAGGGGCATGGCTCGTTAAATCAACATGTCTTCATTAGCCGGGGTTTCATAGGGCCCGCTGGAAGCATTAGAGCTGTGATTTATTCAACTTATAAGCATTGTACTGTTTTTTGAGATGGGTGATCTTCTGTATTGTCTGTTAATGTCGCTCTAAGAAAACATTGGAAGTATTTTTTTTCTGTGTTTTTATCAAAATAACTGTCAGATCATTGGAGACTAGTTTGCATCCTTCATTAGTGTACACAATTTTAACTGGCAATGATGAAACTAGACCATCACTCCCAAACTTCTCCTTAACATTTCTTCTGCTGCACAGTCAGATACTTAAAGGTCCCATATTGTAAAACGTGAGATTTTCATATCTTTTATACAATAAAGCAGGTTTAAGTGCTTTATGGATACTGTTAAACTATCAAAACGCTCAATATACAGAGAAATACACACAGCCCGTAGTCAGAAATTGTGCATTTGAAACAAGCCGTCAGGATTTCTGTCCATTTGTGATGTCACAAATACACAATATTTAGACCATTACACGGTTGTAAACATAAGCATTCTAAATGTGTCCCCGTTTTTTTTCTGTTGCAGTGGATGTGAATGACATCAGCTGATATCATGCTCATTGTCAGGTTCATACTTGTATTTTGTGTTTTTACTAGAACATGTTTACATGCTGTAATGTTAAAAAAAACAACCTTATTTTCCTCATACTGTCAGCCTGAATATGCCTGTATTTACCCTCTGTCTGAAACGCTCCGTTTTAGCTCATTTTAACGGAATTGCGTTGCTAGGCAACAGTTTGGGTCCATGTTTATTTCCTGTCAGCTGATGTCATTCATATACACTGCAACCGGAAATAAACTGGAACACATTAAGTATGTTTATGTTTAAAACCTTGTAATGGTCTGAATATTGTATATTTGTGACATCACAAATGGACAGAAATCCTGACGGCTTGTTTCAAACGCACAATTTCTGAATACGGGCTGTGCGTATTTCATTGTATATTGAACGTTTCAATACTTTCACAGTATTTATATAGCACTTAAACCTGCTTTATACTATAACAGACATGACTATCTCACGTTTTACAATATGGGACCTTTAAGCTGCTCCTCTAGCTTTGTAGATAACTGCTTTGCTATGCCTAAAAAAATGCATGCATATGTGTTGAGAGGCAGAAATTCCTTGCAACGCATGAGCATACCTCATATAAGAGAAATATATTGGCCCTCATGCCTGGCAAGCCAGAGATTAATGAGCTGTTTGTTCAGTACACACATTCACCACGCCTGTGTACTCCCCCCATGTACTATGTGTTGTCTCACTTAGTACAAAGACAGAATTATTTCAGTGTTTCAGTCGAGTGCTCAGGTGAGATATTGTTCTTTCACCTTCTCAATTTTCCTTGACTTCATCTTAAGGAGAATGTGCCTCGTACTGTATCTAGCTTTCACCCTGTGGATGGTTACACATTTTAGTGTTGACACTCCAGAGGGTGATAACTAGGTCTGAAAGGTCTCGGTCGGGTTGTCGGGAGCTTAAAAAAAGGTTGTGGGAAGAAGAGTAAAAAATTGAAGGGGAGAGAGAATCCTCAGAGGATGTTCAACTTTTTTTCTTTTCGGCTTTTGAGGGCAAGTGGTGGCTGTGTTCTTATAAATATTTTAGAACAGACAAGGCTGTTGGAGAGAGGTTATGTGACGAGGAGAAATAGAGTGGTTGTGGGAATGATGGAAGGAGGACAGGGATGGAGGAAGGTGATGGTGAACTTTAGCTGATCTTTGTCTGGAGGAATTACACTGGGCCAAAGCTGGCATATCCCTTTCACCAGCCACATCTACAACGACCACATCATGGATGAGCTGCTAGAAATAAAGTGTTTGCTTTCCAAAATTTGAGAAAACTTTTTCTGATCCAAAGCGTCGTTGCATATTCTAACAGATAATATATATTTTTTTATCTTAAGTCTCTATTCATGCGAACAATTCATTTTTTTTACATTTAACCGTTGATGCTTTTTGCATTTTAATCACCACTTTTTCTGTGACTCAAGGGTAGAGTTGGTCGTCCGCTATCGGAAGATCGGCTGTTATATCCCTGTTCGATGTATGAATGTGTGTGTGAGTGGGTGAATGCTGACATGTAGTGTAAAAGGCTTTGAGTGGTCGGAAGACTAGAAAGGAGCTATATAAATGCACGTCCATTTACCATTTTTTGAAGAGTCAAAACTCAGACGTCATGCTCAGACTGCTGGAATACAACACAACTTACTCTTTCTAGTGAGAGCAGTTTCTCTCTCCATTCAGTGTGCACATCCATAAATTGGCTTCGAGGAAAGTGCTCCTAAAACTTCAGATCTTTCCTGCTATTCATCAAATGTAGATTTGTTTCTGTATTTTATTTACTTATATATCCTGTTTGAAGTATCATGTTGCATGATGGCAGCTGCAGCATATGCCCAACCTATTCATCCCAAATGGTAAAAACTGAAAAGAAAACCAAAAAGTCTGTAAAAAATGAGCTTATTTGGTTTTACATTATTGGTACATTTTTGATTATCTGTCTTTTACCTTTGGAACAAAGCATTTAGATATAACGCAAAGCAAATTTTAGAGGCAATGATGTTGCATAGAATGTCTACTGAAAGTAGACTTTTTGCCCGAGAAAACATTTCTTTCTTTCACGCTAATATTTTCCCCATATTCCATTCTTTTCTCATATATCACAAGAATATGAAAGGGATGCAGATATATTCTCTTTCCCTTTACTCTGTGACACCAGCTTTGTCTTTAACTTCAAAGAGATAATACTGTAATACTATTAAAGGTAATGTTTGTAAGTCCTAACACGTAGAAATCACTGTGGGTCGGTGTCCCATGCGCGCTCGCGAGTGGCTACGCTGTCCAGACTCAGACTCCAACACAAACTACACGGAAGCACCAAAACCGCAAAGTTATATCTAGTGAAGCCCGTCTTGCAAAACAGTGTTAACTCTTCCTGCATCAGCCTCCTGACCGCGGTCAGAAAACACAGGGGAGACCGTGTATAGCTTTGGTTTCCAGGGCTGGAGTCGATGCTGTACTCTGCTCCGCTGCATACCTGCTTGCCTTCACTCAAACACCGCGCTTGTTCTCAGACCAACAGAGGTTTCCCATGTCTTGTTTCCTGCTGCTGAGTGAATAGACGGGGCGGAGGCTGAAGCAGGAAAAGCCAACACTAGGATCAGCATTGATTCATGGAGAGACCTTCGTCTGGTCAGCTAACATTACTGCCAAGCAGCTGAAATATAGAGTGATATTGTGGTTTTAGCTGACGTGTGTCGCCCCACTGTTTTGCGCGATGCTCGTTCATGTCTATGTAGAGCGAGCACAAGCGCGAACAACAGGACGCTGACTTTCGTTGACTTAACGGCCACAGGTGTCGCTGTTAACAAGCAATTTCTGATTCTTACATAGTCCCTTTAATGTAGGATACACAACAAGAGGGGATACCTGAGGGAGAAGCGTTTTGTCTGCTCAGTAACATTCCTCATCTACAATATCTATTGTGAAACACAAATTAAAGTAATTTAATCAAGATTTAAATTAAGTTCCCACTAAAAGTTACATGTTCGTCCAAAGTCCATAAGAAAAAAAAAATGTTTTCCTATATGCAAATTAGCCATCTACAGAGCTGTGTTAGAAGTGAGTGAAAACATTTCTAGTTTCCATGTGGATGAAGCATTGTGGGTAGGTGTTTTATGCCCGTCTGAGTACACTGTAATAATTCTCATTCTGCCCGGATAAAAGATGCCAGAAAATCTACCCCCTTTCCTTTCTTTTCTTGTTGAAAAATATCTCCCTGTCGGCAAAATCTCTCTCTCCCACTTGTCTTTGTTTGACACACATATTTAAGAATTTATCCCCTCAGCCCTGCCTTCTTATCATCCCTCCGTGGCAAAGAAGCTGTCACGACAAAACAGAGGAGTCTAAAGCGAAATAGCTCGACTGCAGAGAGAACAAGAGTGATTCACAGAGAGACGTACATCTCAGTCATTCATTCACTTTGGATTTCATCTCATGAGTGTGCCTCACTCACAGTGATGAATAGCAGTGATTCTCCTCCTCTGTGGCTTATGGCTGCTTCAAACCATCTGCGAATCTGTGAATATGAAAGATTTAAAAAAAAAAAAAAAGAAATTCCTCGCTAATGCCTTGAACCTCTACACTCCCATCAGTTAAACCATTAGTCTAAATACACAACGAAAAAAATGATTGGGCCCTGTCAGGTCTGGGCTGCTTGTGAAGGTCGTGGCATAATAGAGCAGGTGTGACGATAGGTAGGATAGGTGCGTCATCAACCTCTCACAAATGGAAGTAATGGTTAATGACTGAGGCAGGCCACTCAAGATGCAAGGCTCATTGCGCTCAGGCGAGACCTTTCAGCATCTGTGTTTCCGCCTAATAAATGCTATTCATTCCTACCGGGGTGACAGGTGCTGTGTTAAACTCTATGGGAGGCTGACATATGGATGATCTCATCTCATGGGGTAGTTTCATACACAATTTGACCTTCGACTGATGATTTTGTCTCTCTTTTCTCTTTTTTTTTTTTTTTACATGTCTGCCCCGTCCCTCCTCAACATTCCTCAGGTAAGAACTCTTTTCATTGTTTTATGTTTTCAGCTGCTGATGCAAATATGATGCTGGAGAGTATGAAACCAAACAAGCATGATTTTTTCCTAACCTATAACCATGTGCTGCAAGCCTGCCAGTGTCTAAACATCAATCATCACAAAAATGGACTAATGCTGTAGTCACTATGAGTGATCTTTGAGTGGAAAACAAATGAAATACCTTGTCAGTGAACATTTTGTTTATACGTTCAGTGTCAACATCCTTGTAACTTGCCTGATACGTTAATTTACAACATTTCCTCATTATGTTGATAGAAAACGTAATGAAAACATCTACATTATATTTCCTACAAAGCGTATTTCCTGTTGCAAATTAGCTGTACTAGTAAAGTTCCCGTTCGGAGCGTGTGCCCATCCAGAAAGTGCTGCTTGCAGCGTTGTCGAAAACCGCAGTATGGTTGCTTGCACCTACCAAGTATGAAGTCGATTGGATGAGCGGTTCTCGAGATATGCAAAGGGTTGTCATACATACGTACACAGACAAAGATTTCTTCCTTTATAGTTCGACAGACATCATATCTGAACATGTCCACCAAATGTGGTCCCAATAACATAAAGTGTTCAGGAGACATGACATTTTTTGTAAAATAAGCCCTGCCCACAGCATTTGAGATAACTGTGAGAACCAGCTATAGCAAAACTGTATGGAAAGAAAAAACAACATGGTTGGGCTAAAAACTACTAAGTTTTTACAGTGAAAATGAAACGGAAGATTGTGAACACAGGGCACGAACGAACAGCTGATTGTAACGTGACGCATGGGACACAAACAGCGCTCTCCTGGATGAAAGCCTTGTGTTTGTTGGAGAATTTTGTTTCTGTGACCTATGGTTAATGGGCCAAAATGTAAAGTTCACTGTTATAGCGCCACCATCTGGCCAAATTGCACCACATTCGATACTGCAGTCCCTTGGGTCTTGAGCAAGGGGATCGGAAGAACGGTTCTCGAGATACGCAAAGGACATACAGACGGACGGTCGCTTTATACTTGGATATAAACATAATTTCTAGAAGACAGTGTTATTTGTCCATCGTATGTTGACTATTTTTAAAACGGGTTCTCATGCACTTTGTTTGCAGTTTCTTGGTGACATACATTAGAAAATGTTTGACTTTGTCCTTCATGACATCTGTAGAGGAAAAGCAGGTTCAGTCTGGCCTTTTGGTCCACTGAAGGACACACCTGATTTGAGACACAGCGTTTATATGAATCTGAAGAGCTCTCAATGTGTGCATATTTAAACCAGCACAACCACTGCAGAAATGTAGCACCAAACCAAATAGAATAAAAGCTTTCATCATTCCTAATTGGCTTATGAATTACCTCCGCTGATGAAAAATGTCACGTGTGTGTAAACTTGTGATCGGATACACTTTGCCTTACAAAGTTGCGAGCATAGGTGAAGGATGCTTTTTGAAAATTCACAAGATTTATTTAAGGTGGGTGGGGAGATGGGTGGGGTGGGTGTTTCATCACTGAGTGATAAAATGCAACGGAGAGTGAGGAAGGATTATGAGATTTATGAGATTTGAAAATAAACCGCTGCGTGTTTAATTTAGGGAACAATTAAAGCGACATATCACTCGTGCTCCACCGCTGCACATTAGGCTAATCCCCATGGAGACTGTTGTAATGTTTATTTAGACACCGGTCCCCCCCCCCCTGGGACGAGGACGTGCTTAGGGATTTGTCAGATGACGTGTTCTGCTTGGTGTGTGTTTGAGAGAATACTAATGCTCACCATAGAGCATCAAATAATGATGTTTGTTTAACTAGAATAAATGTGCATATGTGTGTATGCATAATCATTTTATTTTTTTAAGGCTTTTTGCTCTGTAAAAACAAAAAATATATGTATTTGCTACAAGATGTATAGAGCTAAAATGGTTTCTCAAATATCTTCCAGCTAGTACAATAGACAAAAAAAGCTTAACTTAGAAAGGACTGATAATATTCAAGTGGTTTCACTAGTATTATTGTCAGTGAACTGTAAACATCGTACCCACACTTCCAAATTTGAGACCCAAACCCAACACAAGAACAGAAGCTATATTTTGAGAATATTCACTCTTTTATATTCATATGTTTTTGCTTTTTTACCAACTCCTTAGAGAAATATCTGGCTGTTTAGCTGCTAAATGCTCCACTATGTTCACCAAAGCCGAGATAAATCACAGAAACCTTAACCTCACTGAAGGTCACTGAATGTTATTCACAAAACTAATCAAGGCAGACAATAGATAGATTCAAGATTTGTTGGGCTTATAAATAATATGTTTGATGAAATCATACATAAGACAGCCATTATAATTGGCTTATGGACATGTTGATATACAATACAAGGCATGTGCAAACAAAAAGTCAGGCTAGTTGTAGTCCTGTCAGAGCTGAGGCCGCAGTCTGACCAGTAGGGAGGTTCATTTTTACAGGAAACATCACTGTCTCTTGGACGTTTGCATCACATTGTGCATGATGGGCGGAAACAGGTTGTTAACCTCAACCTAAAGACAGTGCAAAAGAATGAGCAATAGTGCATTCATTTCACATTTTTATTTTAGCTTTTGCTTATAGTAGAATGTAAATCAGTTTCAGAGTAGTCCCTACATGCTCTCCTCTCTGTTTTTTAGATCTTTATTCACTAGTCCTTTCTTTTCAACTCAAACCTTGTACGTTTTTATTTTTTTACCATGTATGTATACCCACAGGTTCTCACAGTGTTCTTTACCTCCTTGTTCTGTGGTGTTTTGGGGGATGCAGCAGGAGATCCCCGCTGCATTCACACAGAGCAGTGCTTGTCCCAGCTTCCGATAGTCCCAGTTTGATCCTCGGCGTGTGTTCTTGTTTTTACCCGGACGGATCAGGTCAGTCAAGGAGAAAGACTGCACCGCCACCCTTCTCTGTCCTTTATCTGACACTTCTCTGTCTTCACCACATAGTAACTAGAGCAGAACAGGAAGGTGAATCACCATCATCGCCCTTGAACACTCTGCTACACTACAATGAAAAAAGACAAGAGAAAGGGAGGATTGTTATATCAAATTCTTGTCGAGGCAAGTGGTCACCGCTGTTCCCTTACGCACCCAGTGGGCAATTTGCTTCAAACGTGGAGTGGTGCTTCGCTACAGTTTTCCACACACAAGGAAGATGAATCCTTCTCTCAGCTCGACTCCTCAATTGCTGCATGAAAGTCTCTTCAAAGAGCCTAAGTGAGATAGACCCAAGTCTGTTGGTTTTTGTGGTTGCAGTCTTTGCATATGTCCTCCGTGCTCGCTCTTTGAGTCGAAGCACCGTGGCATTGTGGCGGTTCGTCACAAAGAAATAGCAGGTGGAGTTCTTTTTCAAAAAGGGTTCTTTTGAGCTGGTCAGAAACATTTGAAGCAGGACGCAAACAGGCCCAGCATGACTGGAGACCGAGCTCTGAAACACGGAGCACAGCTTGATGGCATTGTGAATCCTCGTGACCTCAGTAGAACACGGATCTTCACCAGGTGTGTCCGGGAGGGCATGTGGGCAGGAAACAGGGAGTGCAGGGCAGCGTGTGTCCAGCATGATACTGACGTCAAGAGTCTGTAACTGCAAAGTATTTTTACCTCCAAACTGTAATCAACTCGAGTAGGCCTACTTCAGTATAGCTAGCTGTAAAGTCAACAAAAATCTTGACATCCCTTCTGGTTTTATAAAGGTTGTTGCCTAGTGTGGTATGTGCTCATGTGTGTTTGCATGAAGCCTGAAGGGGAGAGTTGTTTTGGGATGTCAGTAGTAAAGAGGAAAAGGAATGCAACACGTTTCATTCCACCACTCTGGTTTCTGAATTCATGGGTTACTTTAGTCTCTAAATGAAAATTAAATTTCAATTTGATGAATATTTAAAAAAAAAAAAAAAACGTTTTTAATATTGGCTGCCCTGGACCTCCAGAATTCTGAGTATATTTGAGGTCCTGACTACTCCGTCTTTGTTTACCCCTAAAACTCTAATATAATAAAAAAAAAATATTCCTATTATAATAAAATATATTGCTTTATTCATGAAGATTTTTTTCCACATAAATAAACAGCTTTCTCTCTTCATCTCTCCTCTCTCACCATTCCTTCCAGCACTCACAGAAGTGCTTGTATACGTCCCCCACCATGCACATGCCTTTTGGAGTTTTCTCTCTATCTCACCCACAACATGTACATTATTCAAAACAGCAGCCCCAAAACATAACCCAGGGGATCAGCCTCACAGATGACCCCTAAAGCTGCACCCTCCTGTCCTGGCCACGGCTGTTTTAAGCTCAGTTTTAAATTGTTAATAGCCCCATGATCATTTTTTCCCAATAAAAAGGTATAAAAAGGTTGACTGGGATTCAAAACTTTAGAGAGAATGATAAAGAGAAGAGGCTGTCATTAGGGGGGGTCATGTTAATAAGAGGAGGAGGAGCTCTCTGCCATCTTGACGCACATTTTATGAAAATCTCTGTGGGATGCCTGCTTTGATCACAGTGTATATGTGTATCTGTGTGTGTGTGTGTGTGTGTGTGTGTGTGTGTACTGTATGAGGATGCATTTGTGTCTTTGTTCTGTGCTGGCAGGCAGCGGTTAGCCAATGTGTGTGAGTATGCAAATATACTTTTCTCCTCTAAGTTTAGAAGTCTGTGTTTACTTGTGTTTTAGCTTTATTGTGTTTGTCTTAGCCCACACCATAAGCCCAAAGAGGATCCCAAATTGGTGACTTACTTTTGTATATTTAAGGTCCTCTTTCAACAATAAGCAGTGTCTCATGATATAGTAGTGGTGTCTTCATTCTCCGTCTACCTTTTTTCTTTCTGTTGTTATTTATATCAATACTAAGCTCTACTGATGCATGCTCCCAAAGAGCCATTGCGTTTATTTTAATGTAGAAAAAATGTAGATGTTATGGCGTTTTTTTTCCAGAAAAAAATGCAGCTCTCTTGTTTACTTGTATTTGTTTACAGGCCAATACAGCGGCATTGACGTATCCCCGTAGCAACGGGCCGACACGGAGTAGTCTATCGATTACGAGAAGAGCAAAAGAAAAAAGATCTTTAGGACGATTTATGTAGCCTCTGTATGCGTTTATTTATTGAGCCTGGATCCTGTGCTCGCATAATATTATACACTTTTAGAATGACCAACCATATCCTCTTGGCTTTTCCGGGGTCACTTGTCTGTCGTTCTTCATTCTTCAAATGACAAAAAGGAACTAGGGTACGTCCCAAAGCTCTTAATTGCATCCCTGTTTCCCTCACTTGCGTCTTTTCCTTGCGTCTTAGTCTCTCCCACCAGGGAAGCATGGAGAGACGCAAGGAAACCATGCGAGGAGAGAGGAAACGAGGAAATACGATTTAAGCGACATGAGACGGTTGTTTCCTCTGAAGCGTCACGTGAAGCGACGTCCGTTTCTGATGACAGCAGCAGCTGATCACATCTGGATCAAATGTCAGTCAGCTTTAACAGCTGTTTGTGTCTGAATTGTACTAATACTAATAAAGACAAGTGCAAGCTGCAGCCTGTATTTCTACTGTGGACTGAGTCCTGCTTAGAGGCTCAGGAAACATCTCTACTGGCACAATAACTTTATATTATGTATTCATTATTAGCGTCTGTAGTTATTGATATTCTGATTGTGAGTTAATTATTTAATAATTCAGAATATGACTGTGGTGTTTTTTGAACACTGGACATTATTTATTAGGCTAAAGGGAAAATGTAAATGATGTATATCAAACCCGACATTCAGGAATTATCAGCCTCATGTGACTGAATGGAAATGAGGATAAATGATGTAAATGTGTTTGTTGCTGACAGACAGACTCTCCTTCTCTCTCTGACTTTAATAGTATCATTAATAAAAGTTAATGGGGAAAATAACAGATCATGAAAAGATAAATCATTCTAATAAATAAAGAAAGTTATTTTAAGTCAGTTCATCAGGTTTTATAAAACCCTCTCAGTGACAGGCTGCTTCACTGACAGTGTGTGAAGCAGAGCTACTGCAGGTCCTTCTGCTGCTGCTCAGAGCTTCAATTAACACAGATCATAACTAGATGATGAATCAGAAGACAACTAAAATATAAAACGTTTAATCTGTGATCTGTCTTCACTCCGGTATAAAACTCCAGTGATGTTGAGAGGTAAAGTTATCAGATCAGTCTGATCGGCAGCAGCGTCCAATCAGTAACTGATATCCAATAAGGGGGCGTGTCGGTAGGTAAAAGACTTCTGTGGGGGATACACTGGTGTATCCTCGCTCATAGCTCCTCCGGCAAGCCTCCTCGATCCTCGATCCTCGCTCCTCACTCCTCGATGCACAAATAAGAGCTTTGGGACGGTCTTCAAGATGGCGCACCAGAACAACTTCCGGTTCAAGCGAGGATCGAGGAGCGAGGAAACGAAAATTAAGAGCTTTGGGACGTACCCCTGGTCACGTGATCATCCTTCCACCTACACACCTGTTTCCACTTTCCCTCATCAGCCCTGCAATTTATAACCAGCTATGTTCCACACACTACTTTCTTAGTTACTTACCTCGGCAGCGAGATGCCAGTGGTGGTTGAGATACTGTGGGAGTATGGGGCACCGGGGTCGTTGCTACGAGCCATCTGGTCCTTGAATAACCAAAGTGAGAGTTGTGTTTGGGGAGCAGAGTGTCCGGTTTGGGGAACTCAGTATTGCGTCTCTGCTCTTTGCAGATGATGTGGTTCTTTTGGCTCCATCAGTTTGTGACCTTCAGCACGCACTGGGGCATTTTGCAGCCATGTGTGAAGCGGTCGGGATGACCAATTGGATATTAATGTTTTATTGTTGTTGTGGCAAATAAAAAACGTGTTGGGTCTAGTTGCATCTAGTTAGGCTGAGATGAATAGCTTTAAATACTCAAACACAACATCTGTCTTTGTTGACAACTGGTTACATTGCAGAATCTCTCTATCTGTACATCTCGTGGTCTGCTCCCCCGCCTTTACATGCTCGCAGTCTTCACTTGGCAACGGTTGTCATGCAGTTGATATGCAAATGTGATGATGACAATCATGTGATGTAAATGTACACAGACACATGGGGAAGGTGTCTAATTCTCACAGAGACTCGGAGAGAGAGGCTGGATAGGCCTTCTTCTCCAGGCATTTATCCTTACACAATATCATTACCGTTTGACAACAGTCACTCTTAGTTATACTTCATTATGTTGTGTCAGCTACAAACACACGAGCATCTTAACACAACACGTCCCATAACATGACTGTTGAGATAAAATAAAAGTTTGGGAGCTATAACCCAGTTGACTGATATCCTCTCCTCTTTCCTCTACTGACTCTGCGCCTGGCTTGAATATTAGGATTGTATGTGTGCACACACTTTCCTGTAACCTTTATTTCAACGCTACATGTGTCCATTCATAGCGTTGAAATATTTAACTTTGAAAACCATGTTTCTGAATTTATTTGTTCTTTGAAATTAAAATTAAAAATTGTATTTTGTTTTATGAAATTTTTAATTTAGCACTGGTTACAGAAAATGAGCCCAACCACACTGCTCAGCCCGCTGTTGGGCTCATTTTCTGTAACCATTGTAGCATGAAAGTAGTAAAGTAGTAGTAACATTTCACATATAAGAGATTTGTTGCTTATAATAATTAAAATCTGAAATCACAATCAAAACAGTAAAAACTGGGAACCAAGTTTTATCGTTTATTTGAAACCTTTATTATAGAGACAATTGATTATTGATTGATACAGACCAAGGTATAATAACAATTATATACACACTGCAAGATATAACAATTATAAATGCATAAAAGGCAACTCAAATTCCTTCAAATATGATTGAAAAAAAATCACATAATCATTTGATTTGAAATAAAACATCAGTACAATAACAAGATACAAAAATAAGTGAAATAAAAACAGATCAGGTGAAAGCAATGAGAACAGATTAATACTGAAATGTAAAAAAAAAAAGTGTTAACACAAAACAGACCTGTCCCCTCCTTTGGGTCAGGGTGCAGCTCAAAGCAGTGATCTCTATAATCACATGTATCCACAACAAAATCAAGAAAAACAAAAAAACATAACTATATATACAATATATATGATATATATGATTATTACGACTGTTATACATTTTATTATTATTGTTATTATTATTAGTATTACTATTATTATTATTATTATTATTATTATTATGGGGTATTTATATCTTTGGCTATTTATATTATTTCCCTTTTATGTGATATGTTTTACTTTGTTACATTGTTATTGTTATTTCACTTAGCAATAATAATTAATAATAATAATATCACATACACAGAGTTTATGTCATTTTTTGTTTGTTGTTTGTTCTTTGTCTTTTTCTTTGTCTTTTGTGTTCCAGTTCAAATGTTTTATTTGGCTGAATGTCTAACATCCATTATTTTAAAATCAAGTATATAACACACTGTATTAAAGCCAATGAGAAATGAGCGAACTGAAATGAACATCTGCATATTAACTCTCTGTCTCAGCTGAAAGTTACTCTCCTCTCCGGGTCCACCGGTTCACAGCGACTACAACAACACAGAGCATCACCAGCAGAACACTGAGCACCCAGCATCTCACTATGTAGAAGGTGGAGGGAAACTCAGAGGGCTCTCTGTACTTTAGCAGAGTTTTGGTTGACACACACTGAAGATCTCGGTCAATACCTGCACACCAATACTCTCCTGTGTCTTCCAGTGAGACATTAGAGATAACCAGAGATCTCTCTCGTTGATGCCAGCTCACTCTGCTCATCATGCTCAGATCAGTTTCGGTATTAAAGATTCTTCCGTCTGTTTGGTTCGACTTGATGAACCAAATGTGTCCCCAACCCTCTCCCAAATCTCTGCATGTGAGATTGATTTCTTCTCCCTCTGAGAAGAGCTCTACAGCAGGTGGGCCGAATTTGGGGCACACCAACAGCCCATACGATTGCAGTCTTTCAGAGGTTTCACACTCGTAGATACCTGTGTGATTTAACATTAACGATGAAAACACCAGCGAGTAGTTTTGGTCTTGTTTCACTAAAGACGTATTGTAGTTGAATTGTTCTTCGTCAGCGCTGAGGAATTGATTACGGATCTTCCAATGTGGGGGCTGGTCATCAGTGAAATCAGTGACAGTGCACGGCAGCACAGCCGTCTCCTCCACTGAGCCGTAGATTATCTCATGTTCCAGTCTAAACATTACAGGGTGACTGCTAACACACTGCTGTTGGTTCATCACCAGACAGGTGTACTCTGTATAGACTGTTGTTCTGAAGTCAGATACACGAAGAGATGATGTGTTTGTCACTACTTGGTATCTTCCTTTAACATTGTCCATCACTGATGTCGTATTGTCCCCAAAAACTCTTGTCCATATTTCTTCTGGCTCATATCTAAACTCACGCTTGAGCCACTGGATATCCAGATTGTCAGCCGCTCCCTTACATGGCAGGTCCACTGTTTCTCCAGGACTCACTGTAATAGATGTTTTAAAATCTATTGAACTACAAATAATGATACTGATGTTTTTCTCAGATGTCACTTTGCCCTCGGTCCAACACTCCTCTTGGTACGGGCCGGAGTCTGAGTGGGTCAGGTTGTGGATTGTGTATTTAGAAATATTCTCCCAGCTGCCAACATAAAGTCGTCCTTTCAAGTCTTCAGGTACTGTGGAGTTCTCGGACCAGAGGTCAGAGGTGTTCCACAGGACAATCTTCTCCTCACCAACAAATCTGGAGATCAGGCAGGAGGAGTTGGCCTCATTGGGGAGCTTGAAGGTGTAAAAGTACCTTTCCCTTCCGATGATGAAGAGTTCCTCTGCATGAATGTTGTTGATGAGCGCAAACAGCAGGAAGGAGAGCTCTGCGACTGCAGCCATTCTGCTCGGACGTCTGCTCGTGAGTGTTCCGCTAACACCGACACAACTCGCCTCATAAGCTCGGTGCGAACCCTCATCAGCAGCATCTCATTTGTGTTTGGATGAACGTGACTTCTTTATCACGTTATCTCATCATTATTGGAAACTCTGAAGCATCAGGCTCTCTATCAACTAATCTATGTCCTTTGCACGGAACTAAAACCGCTGAAGCTGTCGTGCCTTCAAACACTGATTATTGAGAGATATGGGGAAACCACCAGCAAGAGACACGCCAGCAAGAGACACATTAAATGCCATGTCTCTGTAACAATCAACATGGCTGTTGCCCTGATATTTCACTGAAATGTATCACAGACCTGTCTGTTTATTCGTTCCGTATTGATTAGAAATAGCTGCGTTAGACTTTCTCACATGGCTTACATTAAAGGAGCACTTTCATTAAAGTAGAGGGACTTTCACAAGACAGATTCAAAACAGAAATGTCAATATCAAAGCGACAGATGCAGAGATATCCTTTAGTCCCTAGTATGAGTCAACGCTGCGTAGGGATGGATGGGTAGGTCAAAAATTACTGGACAGGCGTTCGTGTCCCGTGTGAAACTAGAAGTCAGCGTTTACCCCTAAAACTCTAATATAATTAAAAAAAAATATTCCTAATATAATAAAATATATTGCTTTATTCATGAAGATTTTTTTTTTCCACATAAGTAAACAGCTTTCTCTCTTCATCTCTCCTCTCTCACCATTCCTTCCAGCACTCACAGAAGTGCTTGTACGTCCCCCACCATGCACATGCCTTTTGGAGTTTTCTCTCTATCTCACCCACAACATGTACATTATTCAAAGTAGCAGCCCCCACATATAACCCAGGGGATTAGCCTCACAGATGCCCCCTAAAGCCCCTCACCGGCACTCTCCCGTCCTGACCACGGCTGTTTTAAGCTCAGTTTTAAATTGTTAATAGCCCCACGATAATTTTTTTCCCAATAAAAGGGTAATGGGACTGGAGAGAGGGTGACTGGGATTCAAAACTTTAGAGACAATGATTAATAAAAGTATATGTTTGTGTGTGTGTGTGTGTGTGTGTGTGTGTGTGTGTGTGTGTGTGTGTGTACTGTATGAGGATGCATTTGTGTCTTTGTTCTGTGCTGGCAGGCAGCGGTTAGCCAATGTGTGTGAGTATGCAAATATACTTTTGTCCTCTAAGTTTTTGAAGTCTGTGTTTACTTGTGTTTTAGCTTTATTGTGTTTGTCTTAGCCCACACCATAAGCCCAAAGAGGATCCCAAATCGGTGACTTACTTTTCTATATTTAAGGTCCTCTTTCAACAATAAGCAGTGTCTCATGATATAGTAGTGGTGTCTTCATTCTCCGTCTACCTTTTTTCTTTCTGTTGTTATTTATATCAATACTAAGCTCTACTGATGCATGCTCCCAAAGAGCCATTGCGTTTATTTTAATGTAGAAAAAATGTAGATGTTATGGCTTTTTTTTTCCAGAAAAAAATGCAGCTCTCTTGTTTACTTGTATTTGTTTACAGGCCAATACAGCGGCATTGACGTATCCCCGTAGCAACGGGCCGACACGGAGTAGTCTATCGATTACGAGAAGAGCAAAAGAAAAAAGATCTTTAGGACGATTTATGTAGCCTCTGTATGCGTTTATTTATTGAGCCTGGATTCTGTGCTCGCATAATATTATACACTTTTAGAATGACCAACCATATCCTCTTGGCTTTTCCGGGGTCACTTGTCTGTCGTTCTTCATTCTTCAAATGACAAAAAGGAACTAGGGTACGTCCCAAAGCTCTTAATTGCATCCCTGTTTCCCTCACTTGCGTCTTTTCCTTGCGTCTTAGTCTCTCCCACCAGGGAAGCATGGAGAGACGCAAGGAAACCATGCGAGGAGAGAGGAAACGAGGAAATACGATTTAAGCGACATGAGACGGTTGTTTCCTCTGAAGCGTCACGTGAAGCGACGTCCGTTTCTGATGACAGCAGCAGCTGATCACATCTGGATCAAATGTCAGTCAGCTTTAACAGCTGTTTGTGTCTGAATTGTACTAATACTAATAAAGACAAGTGCAAGCTGCAGCCTGTATTTCTACTGTGGACTGAGTCCTGCTTAGAGGCTCAGGAAACATCTCTACTGGCACAATAACTTTATATTATGTATTCATTATTAGCGTCTGTAGTTATTGATATTCTGATTGTGAGTTAATTATTTAATAATTCAGAATATGACTGTGGTGTTTTTTGAACACTGGACATTATTTATTAGGCTAAAGGGAAAATGTAAATGATGTATATCAAACCCGACGTTCAGGAATCATCAGCCTCATGTGACTGAATGGAAATGAGGATAAATGATGTAAATGTGTTTGTTGCTGACAGACAGACTCTCCTTCTCTCTCTGACTTTAATAGTATCATTAATAAAAGTTAATGGGGGAAATAACAGATCATGAAAAGATAAATCATTCTAATAAATAAAGAAAGTTATTTTAAGTCAGTTCATTAAGTTTTATAAACCCCTCTCAGTGACAGGCTACTTCAGTGGCGGTGTGTGAAGCAGCGCTACTGCAGGTCCTTCTGCTGCTGCTCAGAGCTTCAGTTAACACTGATTATAACTAGATGGTGAATCAGAAGACAACTAAAATATAAAACGTTTAATCTGTGATCTGTCTTCACTCCGGTATAAAACTCCAGTGATGTTGAGAGGTAAAGTTATCAGATCAGTCTGATCAGCAGCAGCGTCCAATCAGTAACTGATATCCAATAAGGGGGCGTGTCGGTCGGTAAAAGACTTCCGTGGAGGATACACTGGTGTATCCTCGCTCATAGCTCCTCCGGCAAGCCTCCTCGATCCTCGCTCCTCGATGCACAAATAAGAGCTTTGGGACGGTCTTCAAGATGGCGCACCAGAACAACTTCCGGTTCAAGCGAGGATCGAGGAGCGAGGAAACGAAAATTAAGAGCTTTGGGACGTACCCCTGGTCACGTGATCATCCTTCCGCCTACACACCTGTTTCCACTTTCCCTCATCAGCCCTGCAATTTATAACCAGCTATGTTCCACACACTACTTTCTTAGTTACTTACCTCGGCAGCGAGATGCCAGTGGTGGTTGAGATACTGTGGGAATATGGGGCACCGGGGTCGTTGCTACGAGCCATCTGGTCCTTGAATAACCAAAGTGAGAGCTGTGTTTGGGGAGCAGAGTGTCCGGTTTGGGGAACTCAGTATTGCGTCTCTGCTCTTTGCAGATGATGTGGTTCTTTTGGCTCCATCAGTTTGTGACCTTCAGCACGCACTGGGGCATTTTGCAGCCGAGTGTGAAGCGATGATGACCAATTGGATATTAATGTTTACTGTTGTTGTGGCAAATAAAAAACTTGTTGGGTCTAGTTGCATCTAGTTAGGCTGAGATGAATAGCTTTAAATACTCAAACACAACATCTGTCTTTGTTGACAACTGGTTACATTGCAGAATATCTCTATCTGTACATCTCGCGGTCTGCTCCCCCGCCTTTACATGCTCGCAGTCTTCACTTGGCAACAGTTGTCATGCAGTTGATATGCAAATATGATGCACTTGTGATGAAAATGACAATCACGTGATGTAAATGTACACAGACACATGGGGAAGGTGTCTAATTCTCACAGACACACAGAGACTCGGAGAGAGAGGCTGAATAGGCCTTCTTCTCCAGGCATTTATCCTTACACAATATCATTACCGTTTGACAACAGTCACTCTTAGTTATACTTCATTATGTTGTGTCAGCTACAAACACACGAGCATCTTAACACAACACGTCCCATAACATGACTGTTGAGATAAAATAAAAGTTTGGGAGCTATAATCCAGTTGACTGATATCCTCTCCTCTTTCCTCTACTGACTCTGCGCCTGGCTTGAATATTAGGATTGTATGTGTGCACACACTTTCCTGTAACCTTTATTTCAACGCTACATGTGTCCATTCATAGCGTTGAAATATTTAACTTTGAAAACCATGTATCTGAATTTATTTGTTCTTTGAAATTAAAATTAAAAATTGTATTTTGTTTTATGAAATTTTTAATTTAGCACTGGTTACAGAAAATGAGCCCAACAACACTGCTCAGCCTGCTGTTGGGCTCATTTTCTGTAACCATTGTAGCATGAAAGTAGAAGAGTAGTAGTAACATTTCACATATAAGAGATATGCTGCTTATAATAATTAAAATCTGAAATCACAATCAAAACAGTAAAAACTGGGAACCAAGTTTTATCGTATATTTGAAACCTTTATTATAGAGACAATTGATTATTGATTGATACAGACCAAGGTATAATAACAATTATATACACACTGCAAGATATAACAATTATAAATGCATAAAAAGCAACTCAAATTCCTTCAAATATGATTGAAAAAAAATCACACAATCATTTGATTTGAAATAAAACATCAGTACAATAACAAGATACAAAAATAAGTGAAATAAAAACAGCTCAGGTGAAAGCAATGAGAACAGATTAATTACTGAAATGTTAAATAAAAAAAGTGTTAACACAAAACAGACCAGTCCCCTCCTTTGGGTCAGGGTGCAGCTCAAAGCAGTGATCCCTATAATCACATGTATCCACAACAAAATCAAGAAAAACAAAAAAACATAACTATATATACAATATATATGATATATATGATTATTATGACTGTTATTATTATTATTATTATTATTATTATTATTACTATTACTATTACTATTACTATTATTATTATTATTATTATTATTATTATTATTATTATTATTATTATGGGGTATTTATATCTTTGGCTATTTATATTATTTCCCTTTTATGTGATATGTTTTACTTTGTTACATTGTTATTGTTATTTCACTTAGCAATAATAATTAATAATAATAATATCACATACACAGAGTTTATGTCGTTTTTTGTTTGTTGTTTGTTCTTTGTCTTTGTCTTTTTCTTTGTCTTTTGTGTTCCAGTTCAAATCTTTTATTTGGCTGAATGTCTAACATCCATTATTTTAAAATCAAGTATATAACACACTGTATTAAAGCCAATGAGAAATGAGCGAACTGAAATGAACATCTGCATATTAACTCTCTGTCTCAGCTGAAAGTTGCTCTCCTCTCCGGGTCCACCGGTTCACAGCGACTACAACAACACAGAGCATCACCAGCAGAACACTGAGCACCCAGCATCTCACTATGTAGAAGGTGGAGGGAAACTCAGAGGGCTCTCTGTACTTTAGAAGAGTTTTGGTTGACACACACTGACGATCTCGGTCATAACCTGCACACCAATACTCTCCTGTGTCTTCCAGTGAGAGATTAGAGATAACCAGAGATTTCTCTCCTTTATGCAAGCTCCCTCTGCTCATCATGCTCAGATCAGTTTCGGTATTAAAGATTCTTCCGTCTGTTCGGTTCGACTTGATGAACCAAGTGTGTCCCCAACCCTCTCCCAAATCTGTGCATGTGAGATTGATTTCTTCTCCCTCTGAGAAGAGCTCTACAGCAGGTGGGCCAAATTTGGGGCACACCAACAGCCCATACGATTGCACTCTTTCAGAGGTTTCACACTCGTAGATACCTGTGTGATTTAACATTAACGATGAAAACACCAGCGAGTAGTTTTGGTCTTGTTTCACTAAAGACGTATTGTAGTTGAATTGTCCTCCGGCACCTTTGAAGAACCCATTTACCATCTTCCAATGTGGGGGCTGGTCATCAGTGAAATCAGTGACAGTGCACGGCAGCACAGCCGTCTCCTCCACTGAGCCGTAGATTATCTCATGTTCCAGTCTAAACATTACAGGGTGACTGCTAACACACTGCTGTTGGTTCATCACCAGACAGGTGTACTTTGTATAGACTGTTGTTCTGAAGTCAGATACACGGAGAGATGATGTGTTTGTCACCATTTGGTATCTTCCTTTAACATTGTCCATCACTGATGTCGTATTGTCCCCAAAAACTCTTGTCCATATTTCTTGCTCATATCTAAACTCACGCCTGAGCCACTGGATATCCAGATTGTCAGCCGCTCCCTTACATGGCAGGTCCACTGTTCCTCCAGGACTCACTGTAATAGATGTTTTAAAATCTATTGAACTACAAATAATGATACAGATTTTTTTCTCATATGTCACTTTGCCCTCGGTCCAACACTCCTCTTGGTACGTGCCGGAGTCTGAGTGGATCAGGTTGACGATCATGTAATAATAAATATTCTCATAGCTGCCAACAGAAAGTCGTCCTTTCAAGTCTTCAGGTACTATGGAGTTCTCGGTCCAGAGGTCAGAGGTGTTCCACAGGACAATCTTCTCCTCACCAACATATCTGGAGATCAGGCAGGAGGAGTTGGCCTCATTGGGGAGCTTGGAGGTGTAGGAGCCCCTTTCCTTTTTGATGATGATGAGTTCCTCTGCATGAATGTTGTTGATGAGCGCAAACAGCAGGAAGGAGAGCTCTGCGACTGCAGCCATTCTGCTCGGACGTCTGCTCGTGAGTGTTGCGCAAACACCGACACAACTCGCCTCATAAGCTCGGTGCGAATCCTCATCAGCAGCATCTCATTTGTGTTTGGATGAACGTGACTTCTTTATCACGTTATCTCATCATTATTGGAAACTCTGAAGCATCAGGCTCTCTATCAACTAATCTATGTCCTTTGCACGGAACTAAAACCGCTGAAGCTGTCGTGCCTTCAAACACTGATTATTGAGAGATATGGGGAAATCATTAGCAAGAGACACGCCAGCAAGAGACACATTAAATGCCATGTCTCTGTAACAATCAACATGGCTGTTGCCCTGATATTTCACTGAAATGTATCACAGACCTGTCTGTTTATTCGTTCCGGATTGATTAGAAATAGCTGCGTTAGACTTTCTCACTTGGCTTACATTAAAGGAGCACTTTCATTAAAGTAGAGGGACTTTCACAAGACAGATTCAAAACAGAAATGTCAATATCAAAGCGACAGATGCAGAGATATCCTTTAGTCCCTAGTATGAGTCAACGCTGCGTAGGGATGGATGGGTATGTCAAAAATTACTTGACAGGCGTTCGTGTCCCGTGTGAAACTAGAAGTCAACGTTGATGTGTTTGTAATGTAACTGACGTACTTAACTAACGCCACTTCTCAAGTTATTTTAAGCCAAACCACTATCTTTACCTGAACCTAACTAAGTAGTTTTGTTGCCTAAACCTAAGGAAGTTGTTACCTGTGAAGACAGAAGTTTATTTTGAAAAGGCTGTATGCCTTTCACAAGAGGAACATGACACGTGTTGCTGGAAATTCGTAGGAAAAAGAACAACAAAGGAGGAATAAATGGATAATAATAATTAAAGCTGCGAGCTGTCTTCGTTTTCGGTTTAAAACAAAAAAACAAACTATCAAAAGGGACCCAGGAGGAGCCACACTGGGTGTATAAGAGATACCTCTGAGAGCTGAAAGTCAGTAGGGTTCTGGGATATGCTCTGGTTTATTGCTGTAACCACTGCACAATAAACGCTTTGTCACATCAGATTCTGCCAGAGTCAAGTACCTTTTCTTCAAGACTCCGATAGTTACTACATGAGTGTTTTTGATGAAGTGTTGGCAAAAGATCCAGACCCTTTTCTGGCCCTTGGTTTGGACTTTATTTGATCCAACAGTCTCAAGAAATCTATTTTTATTGGTCTTTGTAGTTTTATGAGGAAGTGGTGGGAGAAGTAAAGTCAGAAAGGGAGGAAATGAGAAGAGAGAGTGTGATAGTCACCTTATTGGAAATAATTAGTTTGCTAATTACAGTAAATAATGGAGGCTTTTGAGATTTGATATTGTGACTTCATGTAAACTGTGTGTACACTCACAAAGGACTGTATATATAATGCACTATACTCCCTCCTCATAGTTCCCACCACCGTGATTTCCTGTCTTATTTCATTGTTGTGACTGTCTGCGAGTTATCCCTTTAATACACTGACACACACAAACACAAAGTCAGAGCTTGTAATGAGAGCTGACCCTGACACAGATCCGCTGACATGGCCACATATTGTACGCCAGAGTTTGCTCTCCATCCTCACTTTCCGAACACTCTCTCCCCTTCCTCCTCGTCTGCCCACTCTCTCATAGATGTTGTGGCGAGGATTATTCATCTGTCAGATTTCTCTAGGATGACAGCATCATCCCCCCCAACCCACCCACCTCTTATCAAACCTCATCTCACCTTCTCTCATCTTCCCACCATCGCTCCTCCAAAAAGCCTCAAGGTCTGGCAGGAGGGGGCTGCGGGAGGTCACAGTTGACTTTATTAAAACATGGGGTGTCTATTAATCTTCAGTCCAAATCACACTGAGAAAGAGCAGCGGGAGGAGGGGGGGATGGTGAGAGACAGAAATATAACAGAGAAATAAAAGGGCGGGGAGAGGAGGAGGAGGTATTGAAGGAGAAAACAGAATGAGGAGGATTGAAAAGAAAAAGGAATAATGCCTAAGAGAAAAATGAAGACAGAAAAGAGAGGGGTATAGTGGAGAAAAATTATATATTAAGGCCACAGTTTACTGCACTGAGGTCATGTGATACTATTGTATGCAAATACAGCTATGCATTCACTTTGATTCATTCAGCTACACAAATAAATACATTTCCATTCCTTCATTTTCATTACTTTGTGTATACAATTTCATATTTATCAAATTTAATACATATTATATCATAATTCAAAAAAATTAATTGCCATTGATTTGGCCACAATTAAATGAAAATAAAAGCATTGCTCAATTTAACTACCATCCAAGCTGTTTTTTTTTTCTCTTACCTATTTAGCTAATTAAGTATATATTGAATATACTTAATTACACGGATGTATTTGGTTGAATTAGCTTGATATTTTCCAGAATGTACACTCTTATGCTGAATTAGTTGATTCTACTAGAAAAATGCATGGAAACCTGTTGTCTTAAACCATTTAAGATTTTTGAACACCTGCGACAACGTAGTCAGGGGTATATAGCCCTACGCGTGTCTGTCCTTCCGTCCGTCAGTATTGCGTACCAGCCCACTTCGAGCACTGTAATAGGCTACATATCTGTCACTGTAAATATAAATCCTACTCACTGTACATACAGTATATAGACATTGATATAGGTCTGCAAAATGTAAAGAATATTCACAACAGAGCCTTTGTTCGCAAATACGTTGCAAATTTTAAACCTGTCTGTATGCTTTTTACAATACAAATATATATTTCCTGTAACCTTTAAATTCTTCATACAGAAGGAAAAAATATGGTGGCCCTGAGAACTCAATACACTGCAAATAGATACAACATAAGAAAATGAAGAATCATCTTCAGTCGCATTTAGAAAACAGTCATGATCTCAATACTCAAAATTCTAGCCTTTGCTGCAAATGTTCTGTGGAAAACATCAATTTAACTGTCCACCACTGACATCCTGGTTAAATATGAACAAATGGCCTGCTAGTTATTACTATAATTGCCAGTGCATACAGGTGGATGGGCCGCCGCAGGTTTCCCTCCTGTACACAAGCCGGGGCACACCCGTTGCCATTGATTCCCAGTAATCCACTAACAACTGTTTACTGTAGCGGAGCGCTGGAGGCATTTGCACTGCGTCAGCCCACGCCTGGATGTGCTGCACTGCACACAGGACCATCTATCTCCACTTTAACACAGGAAGTCAGTCAGAGCAGCAGTTGTTGTTTTGTTACAGAGTATTGAAAACCCAGATAAACATTGTACACAGTCTATTATGGTATATTTGAGGCTGACAGGCTAGTGGATGTTAAGATGTTTTTTTTGACTGTGTGATTGCATATGTGTATGTGGTCTAATGTCAGAATATGACATGTTCCCATTTCTTGTACCTCCCAGGACATTGGGTTTCACGGATCGGCTCCTTCTGTCTGTACATGCCAACAGGCGGGAGAGCACCACGTTATGTAATGGCCATGGACTCTGTATTTGTATAGCTCAATATCAGATACACATCAACAACAGATTGAAAAGAGAGATCCCCGCCTACGCGGAAGGCAGAGAGTGGAAAAAATGCAATTACCAAATAACATTGACGAAGAACTTAACTTCATTTTAAGTTCTTTAACAATAATAAACAATAGTAGAAAACCCAGAGGTAGGATTATAGTAAGTCAAATTTAGATATAACAGGACATAACTATACAATATGATGAGTCCAAGAAGATAAGTCTTGTAAAGTAGCTCAATGAAAAACAACAAATTACAAATAGAAGTTGAGCTGGTCTCAACTTTTTCAGCAGAAACCATTAACTGCATTGTTCATTAAACTAAACTAAACTTAACCCTGAACTTAAATTAGACCCTACCTATAGCTTTGATGTCATTGTGAGCCTGAGACACAAACAGATTACTAATAGAGGAGCTGAAGTAAGACAGATATTCTCTCTCCCACTGGGACACTTGTGGGGGAATGAAATTAGTGTTACAAAAAGAGTTCCCACCCTTTTCTCACAGCGGGGGTCTCGCCCGTCTGCTGTAATGTCTCTCCTGCTGCATGAAGCAGCACACTGCTGCCGCCACCTCATTATTCCATCTGTCAGAGAGGAGGAGACATAGAGAAAAGAGAAGAGATGGGGCGATATTATCAAACTCAAGGATGAAGGGTCAATAAAAACAGATGGCGTTGAAAAGCCTCTTGGAAAAGCCTGCTCTGATGCTCTGATCAAACAATGCGAGATTCCATTTCAGGGAGCAGAGAGGTCAGCCTCCCGTCCCCTTCCCTGTTGCTGTCGTCCCTCTCCTCCTGTGCGTTTTCCATTCCTATCCACTCAGAAACACACTCACCTTCTGCGACCTATGTTGAAAAAGCAGATACATGACTACAAATGATAGCAGTTGTTTGCCAGATATATGAAACTATAAGAAAAACCTTTGGCTTTATACCGCGGGCCAAATTGTTATAATGGCTGTCTGTTTAGCCATCCGTGAAGCTTTAACAAGGCTGTACCCTCTTGTCTATCTGCAGAACAAACTGGACCAACATATATTCATCATCCAGTCTGTCTGCACAGAAAAAAGTACATTACCATTTAAAAAAGAGATAGGACGACTTTATGTGTGCTTGTACCTTTGTGCAAATGTGAGTGTTTGTTGTATGCAACTCTAAATGACTATGGACCAGTGGAGGCTGGTCTATAGACAGAGAATAAACCATTACCAAATCTCAGTATCATTTATAAAATATTTTTTCTCTCTTCCTTGGAAAAAATCCATTATTTAATAACATCTCATTAAAATGCTTCAACAGCGATAGTGGTTGTGGGCATCGTGGGATGTAAAGGAGGACAGTAGGTCCCCGTCCTCCCTTAGAGCGGGACTTCTCCTATCAATTCAATGCATTTCATTTTTTTCATGCTTGTGCAATTGGCCAAAACACGTCAAAAATGACGCTCCAAGGTAGGATAACCTCCCTTAGCTTGTTGCCAATCAACAACCAGCAGAATACAAGATTGACATCTGGTGGACCATTCATGATGGTCCAAATGTCATCTTCAGTCACTACCACTGCATTGTACGTGATGAACTGGCAGTAAAATATCAGACCGCAGCGTATAAGGAAATTAATTATAATGTGTAAATTGCGAACTGCTTTTAAACACATCACAAAACAAATCCTGTTTATTTAGACCTTTTTATTGAGCTGTAGTTCATAAAAGAGTAGCGTCAGATCTGGGAAGGGAAATGCAGTGTGAGCATATCACTTGCCAAACTCCACTACATAATCCACAATTCCACTTGTATTTCAACTGCCTAAAGCACAAAGAAGCATAGATTCACATCACACAGTTCCCAAAACATTGTCAGTCAGCCAATTAAATACTCCATATTTGTTCAAATCGATTATCTCCACCATGGAAGTGCCCTACAACACTGTTGTGAAATGATTGAGCTAATGGGTTTTTGTTCCCACGCAGACATTATCAAACCTTTCTGCAGCAATTAAGATCATTATCCACCCTCATGTTTTTGTTTAAGCCCATTTCAGGTCCATTTCGCTCATGCAGGTTCAACTGTGATTGAATCTGAAGCTAGGTGCACGCTGTGTACTTTCGATCTTGTTAAAACGCATAAGGTGACCACAAATGCACTTGAGTTGCTGAGAACCTGTAGTCATTTCATCATGAGAGCACTCTATTGCACAGAATTGACCTTGTGGTAGCAATGAGAACCGTAAGCAGCTAAGATATAGTTGAGGTTATTGTAAAATGACTTGCTGACTAGCAGCATCATACTGTAGAATCATTGAACAAAGGAAAAAGAAATATGCCAGCCACTGCAAATTCACTGTTTAGCAAAAACAAAAGGAAGGATGTTTACTATGACATACTATAACATCATCTCTTTGACTGTAGGAGCCAAGTATCGAACCACCGAGCTTTCGATTGATGGACGACCTGCTCTACCTATACCGCCACTTCAGTGCTGCCTATGTGCCAGGCCCCCAGTTAAGAGACAGCATATTACAATATACTGGACACCGATCAGCCATAACATTATGACCACCTGCCTAATTTTGAGTAGGTCCCCCTTTTGCCGCCAAAACAGCCCTGACCCATCGAGGCACAGACTCCACTAGACCTCTGAAGGTCTGCTGTGGTATCTGGCACCAAGCCGTCAGTAGCAGATCCTTTAAGTCCTGTATAAGTTGCGAGGTGGGGCCTCCGTGGATCGGACTTGTTCGTCCAGTACATCCCACAGAAGCTCGATTGGATTGAGATCTGGAGAATTTGGAGGCCGAGTCAACACCTCGAACTCGTTGCCATCCACATGATGTAAAAGAAAACGTGATTCGTCAGACTGGGCCACCTTCTTCCATTGCTCCGGGGTCCAGTTCTGATGCTCACGACGTGCCCATTGTAGGCGCTTTTGGCGGTTGACACGCGTCAGCAAGGGCACCCTGACCGGTCTGCGGCTATGCAAGCCCCATACGCAACAAACTTCGATGCACTGTGTGTTCTGACACCTCTCTATCGGAACAAGCATTAACTTTTTCAGCAATTTGAGCTACAGTAGCTCTTCTATTGGATCGGACAACACGGGCCAGCTTTCGCTCCCAACGTGCATCAATGACCCTGTCGCCGGTTCACCAGTTTTCCTGACCCTAATCGGTGTATATCCCTACTAAAGAACATCTTCCTGTCACTTTACATTAGCCTCACATAATAATCCATTGACGTAGTTATCATTGAATGTGATTTTGAATTGGTTATACATTGTCGAGTTAGTTATAGGAGGCTTTTTTTCACTTCACGCATTAATGAAATAGCAAATGAAGTCATAAATACATTCACAGTGAGATATTTCATCTGTGAATAGATGTAATGAAAATCCTCAATTTCAACTCATATCACTCGTTGTTTATTATTCCAGCGTTATAATATCGTTGCCAGAATAGAGTTGTCAAGGAGACGAATGCTCGCAGTGCCAGAGAGAGTATGACTGTGGTGTGTTTGGATCGTTGCCACTTGAATGGCATCAGTGGTAGGGAAATCTTTCAGGTGTATTCCTATAAAGTGAGGCTCTCTTTCTGACACACACTCTTACTCACACACACACAGCTTCAGGCAAGGAGGTAGGCTACAGTTTCTTTTTTAATTTTTTTTTTTACTTTATGTAATTAAGTCTAAAATAATTGTTAAGAGGTTCCTCTCTTCCTCTCCTCCCTCGCACTCTCATTTCCTCTTTTTACTTGACAGAGGAATGTAATTAAAAAATGGAGAGAGAGAGCTTCCCTGAGGTTTGAACGTTGTCTCCATCCTCTAATGAAGAGCTTTGACCCGCCACCTATCATGGACATCTAGAGAGGGAGACTCGGAGGGAGCGGGAGGGAAATATCGGACGGGAGATAAAAATAGAGAGATCCGTCAATGAGAGGGAGAATGACAGCAAGCAGACAGCTGAGGCAAGCAGAACATCACGCAGGCAGAGAAACTGAAAAGATGTGGAGAAACAGATCAAGGAGGAGGGACAGTGAAGATGAAAGTCGTTGTGTCGCTGTGCATTGTCACAATTTGCAATGGGAAAGACATTTGTTACCAATTATCATGCTACTTTCAAATAAGGCTCCATTTTCAAAGGGTTTATTAATAGTAATGAATGGCTTTATTTACGTGTGTGCTGTGCTCACAAAGTAATCGACGTCTGACTTTGTTAAAGGTTTTCATTTCTAATAGCAACTTGTGTAGTGGAGCTTATTTGTCTCAGGATAAGGAGAATAAACTCCAGGAACATACTTTAGTTTTTCAGAAAGACCATTGAAAGACTTTCAGGGTTAAATCCCCACAAAACTGTCCAAAGGAAGATGTAGAACACTGGATGAAGGAGAAAGACAGAGAAAGAGGAGAGTGTGTCAGTTACAATCTCTGTGATTTGGGAGACTTCAGATGGAAGAAGTAGCCAACCGATAACGCTCTCTGTCTCTTCTTTTTCCTTTAATTCAATTTAGATGATCAAATATGCTTCATTGGCATTAAATAAACACAAATACACCAATACCATAGCTACAGTAATGGCAGTGATCTACATTAATGCACAAGAAGTTCAGAAATGAAAAAAAATCATGTTGAACAACCAGAGAAAAGACACTTTATGACAAATAATAAAATAATACTTTACTATGAACCAGTTCTAAAAATGAGAACATGTGTGATGTTCACGGGTGTGAGTGCACAATGTCTACATGCATGTGTCTTTTCACAAAAACATACAAAATGTGTATGTATAGAAGTTGACTGCCTTTACAGTATGTGTGTGTGTGTGTTTTTCCTTTGAGCTAAGTTGTGGGATTTGCCGGAGCCAAGCGTGTTTGCCCGCCACCTCCGCTGTAGTACAAGTGCAGCAGCCGGGGAGAAAGCTAATAATGCATAATGCACAAGGACACCTTCAGCTAATGCATTCGCGCCGTAGCCAAGGTGGACGAAAACGCTCTCAGACCTCTCATCTCCCTGTACCCGACACCTCGCGGGATGTGTCGCCCATGTTTGCTTCCCAGATTCTCTATTCTAAACCAAACGTGTCGTTTCTCACCTTGCCTTCAGAACGCTGCGAGTGTGAGGTGACTGACTGTTCTGTAGAAGTTCAGGCTTCAGAGGAGAGCGGAGATCATATCTGTTGTTTCCATTGGGAATCAACTTGTTTGAAGGATTGACTTAATTCAGTAACATTTTCTTGATACAAACCTTACGGCTTGTCCACACCGCCCGCATGGACAGTGCGTGACAGCGTCCATGTTATAAGCTTTCTCAATCTTGCTTGAAGTTTTGCAATACAGAGATAACGTAGACAAGCGTTCTTATCCTCCTCTGGCTCGTAGACCTTCATGCTGTTCATGCTACGGCTGCACGCCAGCACTCTTTCCATAAACTATTCTAAGCTGCGAAGTAGATTGTGTTGTTTTATAATAGATTATAGGGCTGATACCTTCTGATATGTGCAGGGCTTGTGTGTCTTCAGCGATCGGCTCCCTCTTGTCAGAGTGACTGCGATGGAAAAGATTATCAAACGTTGCACGGATACGGCATGGGCCCTGTGAAGCCACACTGGTGTTTAAGCCCTTTGCTGATTAAAAAGAGCCGAGATTTGTTTCTATAAATCCCCTTAATGTGTCACACCCCTACAGTCTCCAGAGCTTCACGGGAAGTTTAGAGCCTGCTTTTATCTGCCTTGCACAATAGCATCGCTGTGCTTCCCAAAGCTTGAGTTATTACTCGGAGGAAATCGTTAGAGGAAGAACGTATCAAAGGTTTTTTTGATTGTGGAGGATCATGACTTGTGCTACAGGAGAGGTGTTGAAGTATCTGCCCTCCCCCCCAATCCTCTTTTTTCTAGCTCCCTCGTAAAGTTCACAGTTTTTATTTGCGAGTTGATGAGTCAGGCTCAGTTTCAGCTTCAGTATGAAGAGTCGAAGGCTGGCTTATATGCTTACAGTTTGACAAGAGTGCCACTTGTTGGCAAGTCATGTTACTGCGTCAGGACACTGTGAGTCAGTGAATTTCTGCAACATATTACGTAGGAGCCACAAAAACACATGAATACTTTTTCAAACCTTTCATTTTTTTTCTGTATGTTTTTAATGATTTAAGTGATAGAGATCAATAAAGGATCTCAGCTGGATTCACCTGGTCAAACTCATTCGAAACTGTGGAAGATAAACCAATATTGCCATTCATTTTGACCTGTACTGTCTTTTACAGCTGCTCGGGGCACCTGTCCACTGGCAGCCCCATCACTTTGAGATCTCTATTTTAATGCATGTGTATAGGTCCTGTTAACGCATGCGTGTGTGTGTTTTGGGCCTGTGTGTGTAATGTTCACCAGTGCAGATAGTACAATGTAAATCATTTTGGCTTAGGTTTGCTTTTCACTGGAAAACCATGTATTTATTCAGTTAACTATTTTCTGTACGTTACATTTTAAAAAGGGACAACGGGAGTCAAAATCAAATCTTTCTTGACACTGCCGGACGGCCTTTATTTTTTTTAATTTTTAATAATTTTATTAGCCTAAAAGTATTCAAATTTGTGTTGTGTATTGTATAAATGTGGAATGTCTGTAAAACGGCTGAGCCCTGCTTGGGACTGACTCATCCACTGTGTGGAAACTGTCTCGTCCACTACGTCTACTAACATCTTAATATCCATAAGGTTCTAATTTTAAAGATTCAACACATGCATTATACACACATTAATGCCGCATGAATGAAACATGATGTTTTCCAGGTGTTTCTTGACTCGCTGTACAATTTCTGTGAAGAGAAACCACAGTGAGACATGTGCATTCAGATAAGGAATCTCTCAAACACTTCCCTAATTTGATATGCTAATAAATGCCCCATTGTCTAACAGCATACCTGTTGATGAAATGCAGGATCGTGACTGAAGATGTGTTTGTCAAATCCCTGAAAATCCACTGGAAAATCTCTGCTGCTTTCTCTGAACAAGTATACTCTCAAGGTGCTCTTGAGCAAAGCACCAGACCATGAGCCTTCTAGTGGATCAGCGAACACTGTTGGCAGCTCCCAGTTGCAATTACAGACATCACAAAATAAATACAAATAAATATTTTTCGGTGGGTTTCGGGCATCTGATCAGGACGCCTCTGGACGCCTCCCTTTTGGAGGTTTTCTGGGCACGTCAAACTGGTAAGAGAACACGCTGGAGAGATTATATATCTCATCTGTCCTGGGAACGCCCCGGGGAAGAGCTGGAGAATGTTGCTGGAGAGAGGGACGTCCGGAATTCCCTGCTAAGCCTGCTGCTTCTGCAAACCGAAGAAAATGGACGGATGGATGGATGGATACTTTTGTTAAGAGGGATAATACACTCCTCTGTGCCGCTTCTGTCTTCACCACTCCACTGCTTGTCCTTGTAGGCCTTCCTCTGGCAGCCAAACAAACACTGGGCCTTTAATTGAACATGTTGCTCAAGGAAGGAAGTGTGTTCAGAACGAACAAGAGTTACACAAAAACACACACACACACACACACACAGCTCTCAAGTAGTGCAGCCAGCAAGATGTGGGGCATGCTATGCCCGCTGCCTAACTGCAGTCATGATGAGAATACTGAAAAGAATTTGTGTGTGTGTGTGCATACTTGTGTGTCTCAATGCATACAAATTCATTTTATTATCTAATATAATAACAAAATGACTCAGCTGCAGCCTCGGAGTTCAATGCGTGGCAAGTCGTAAGCTTATGGGAGTGACAATTTGAAGATTGTATGATACGACAGTAGAAAGACAAGACAAGAGAAATAAGATGTTAAAAACATACAGATTTTTTTCTCATAATTTTGACTTTTGAAATTGTGGTTCAAGCAGGAAACAGTCTATATATCTTGATTTCTTTTCAATAAGTGAAATGAGTCAAAATGAGAATAGAAATTGAAAAAAAAGAAGGCATACTCTAAATACTTGATTGATAATATCTATGCATGCTTATTTGTGTACATGCAAAACAAGCGTAATTAATGCTTTATATAATCATTACAAGCTGAACTTTCCTTTTCCTTGTGTACACTTTTTGTCTCTTTAATGTTTTGCATCTATTAATCTAAAACCTTGGCAACAGAATGGCACAGATGTTTAGAAAGAAGACCACAGCTGTCAGCACATGGCTTTCATTATTTGGTTGACTGAAGAAAACTGTTAAAAATGTTTCTATATTATAACAAATGCTCTCTGTAGAGACCAAGAGGAAACAACGCATCACCCCTATTGGTACTTCTGGGTGTCCGTGAACATAGCATAACATAACATAGGTGGTTTGATAGGTGCTGGTGTGCCTTGTGTTTAATGCCTTCACTTTATGAGCAACAAAACTCTGAATAGATAATTAATACAGTGTCACCTCGGTCTAAAACACCATGTAAGCTTCATGGAAAGTTCTTATGGTCTTGAATATCAATGCATGCATGGTCATGCATGCATTGATATTCATCAGTTTTGTAGTACAAGTAGGGAAATTGATATGCATAAGTACTGACATGAGGAGGATAGTGTTTTTGCGTCTTCCACAGACTGCTGACTGAGCAATGAATACATTGCATGAAATTACCCTGTGACCATTTGACCTCTGACCTCTTCCCTTCCTCCTTCTCTGTCTGTCTGTCTGTCTTCCAGGTGGTGCTTGTAGGTTCATCCATAAATGAAAGGGATCAGATGCTGTTCATCAGCAAAGACGAAGGTTCCTCCTTCCAGCGACAGTCCATCTCCTTCACCCCAGACACGCTCATCTTCCACCCTAAGGAAGAAGACAAGCTCCTGGCCTACTGCAAGGAGGGCATGGTGGGTATCACAGCACTGCAGAAACATGAAAATAAGACTGCAGCTTCTGTAGCTGAAAGAATGAACAAGAAGAGAGCAGTGATAATACAGCAGCGAGATGTCTCTGCTGTTAGTGTAGCAATGCATTCGAGTTCAATTTTCACACGAACCAGCAGTACACGGACCTCAAAGAAAAACTAGATGTATGATTTATCGTACAATGATACAGCCGTAGGGCAACTCTTCTTATGTACGTGAAATAAATCGAACAGTGGCCATATGCAAATTCACCCACACCCACACACACTCCAAGAGATATTGCATTTCACATTGACAGCATGTTGCAGTCTCACTTGGCTTTCTGTAGGAAGTTCTTTGAAGTATTTTGTCTGTAAAGAGGAAATTAAGTCTGGATTTAGATGCAAGAAATACACATCATAAGTCCATTTGTATACACTTTTTGTACCCTTATCCCACCAATGTCTTTGTCATAACTTTCTTAGGGGTTCTTAACATTGATACTATTTTAATACTATGATGATAGTTGTTATAATGTATTTGTTTTGTTGTCCTTTGAGCTGTGAGTGTCTATCTGTGTATGTATGTCTAGAAAAAAGTTTATTTATTTTTCATGAACGGTTAACTCATAACTATGAATACAGTTTAATTAATTAATTACATTTTATTATTATTTTATTTATTTTTTATTAGGGTACAGGGACAGTTTTGGTTTACTCTATGATTCTGTTCTAGAGAGAATTTCTTCTCCAAAGAAGGTGCTTTAATTAACTAATGATACAATCATGAATGTTGAATTATTCCTTAAGGAACAGCTTATTTATATCTATATATCTACACATTATAGCTGTTGCTCATTTATCTAACCCTGAGCCAACAATTTTTTGGTTGTAATTTATTATATATTTATATTTCAGAAAACCAAAAAACAATTTTAAAAGAATAGAAAACCAATACAATTTGGAAACTTGTCTATGACACAACAAAATAATACAATGCCCATAATAAAAATCCCAACAGAGACTTTTGTTGTATGTCACCCCCCATTCCTTTTCTCTGTTTCCTGCCACTTCCTCACATGAACCGTCAAATAGAGGTGAAATACTGCAAAAATAATAGAAAAGTATGTTCGAATTCAGTATTTAATAAGTCAAATCATTCATTGATCTGTGTCATTCCGCATTTTAGATCGTTGAATACAAAGACATTTCTTCACCTCCTAATTAAAGAGTGTATTTTAAAGTGGAAATGGAGCTAGAGACATAGAGGTGGGACATTATAGGTCCAATAGTTCATAAAGTTGGGCCGGCTCAACTCCTCCTCAACTTTAATCATTTACACGTAATTAAATAAGAAATTCAATTAGGTTTTTATCTGTTCCATACGAGCAGTCTGCAGATGGAGTTTAGAAATCCATTCAAACAGAACAAAATCATCATTTAGCTAGAGAATGATTGGGAGGATGCGTAGCTAGCTGCGTGTGTAAATTAAGAACGCTTTTTAAGGGCAGGGACAGATTTCTGTCAATGCCAGCTTTTCTTTTTCAGAGAGTTGGAATGTGCTTTCGTATTGCGTTTGATCATTGCTGACTCATATTTTCTGACGACCCTGAGCGAGAAAGGTTGTTTTATGAGCAGACAGAATGTAATGCTTTTACAACTAAGCCTCTGTCAATGACGAGCGTTGAGAAAGTGTGTCATTGTGTTTTTGTGAAGTTTGTGTGAAATACTTTTCTCAGCTCCAGCTTTTCAGACATCAAGGATTTCTAGGAATCAATAGACTTTCATTATGGGTGTGATCAATGCCGTACAAGCTCCGGCAGCACACACACACACACTACTACAAACACACTACTCGTAGAATATTAGGCACACGAGCGAAACCTGCTATGATTAATAATTAATTGAGCTCAGTCTTAACTTGGTGAACCGTGAAATTCAGTAGCTTGATTAGGTGAACTGCGTTGATCCAAATAGTCTCCCTTTATCCTCCATTTTAAAGGATACAGCTGGTAATAGGGCTCGGGGGTTAGGCTTTATAATTTAATGCTACATGCTTTGAGTGTGTTTTTCTGTCTAATTGTGTTTTTTTCTCTTTTTTTTTTTTTTGTGTCCAGCTCTTTGCTTCCACAGACCTGGGCCGCAAGTGGACTTTGCTCCAGGAGAGGGTGACCAAGGACAAAGTGTTCTGGTGAGTTAAACTGTATTTTCTCATTATTGATGAATATGGACTTTAAGTCTCAGCTCAATGTTCAATGTCTCAGTTAATGACTTTTTCATGAACACATACACATGTATAAAACAGTAGCAAACATGTCAGCAGCACGTACCTACTGCTAGATCAATCAGGAGAGACTCCATATCGAATGAACAATCATTTATTACATGGTGCATGATAAGATGAAGAAAAGTCCACAACGTAGTATATTAAAGGGGGTAATGATGCCGCTAGCTACAGCTCAGTAAAAGGCCTAAATAGAAATGATTTTTTTTTATATGTGTTTGAAAGTAGTTCACAATTCACACGTTATAATTAATTTCCTGATATGCGGCTGTCTGACACTTTACTCCCAGTTCATCATGAACAATACAGTGATAGAGATGAAGATGACATTTGGACATCATCATTGGACCAACCCGCTGTCAGTCTTGTATTCTGCTCGCTGTTGAGCGTCATTTGACAGGCCAATCGCAGATAAGCATGAAAAAATAAAATGCATTGATTTGATAGGAGAGGTTCCGCCCTAAGGGAGGACGGAGACCTGCTGTCCTCCTCTACCTCTACTCTATAGGGATGCTTGTGCTGGTCGTTGCACCACCACAAAAGTGGAGCCCTTAGTCTTGTTTTACACTTTGGGTCATGTATGGGTTAAACAACATGGGTTAGAGTCGTTGGTAGACATTATTTTGAATTTTGGAGAAAGCTAGGCTAGTTCCCTCTGCTTCCAGTCTTTATGCTAAGCTAGAAAACCAACTCTTGGCATCAGATCTGTCATGCACAGACATGAGAGTGGTATCAAATGTATCATCTCACTCTCAGAGAGAAAGCAAATCGACGTTTTTCCAAAAATGTTGAACTATAAATAGCCTTTATTGTAATTATCATCATAGAGCAATCTAACAATAGTAATATAGAGTAAAACTATATTTGCTTCATGAAACATAAATTTGATCTCCTGCAGAGTTAATAGGTTCATTTTTTTTACTATATCCTGATCTAATTTTGCTGCCATTTAATAATATTGCTAAATAAAATTATATTGACAGCAGGTATATCCAAGATACTAATGAATCAGGTTTTATGTTCATCATAATAAAGAAAATGTCTGCTACAATTTTTATTGAATTATAAATTTGAATTGGATTTTAGTAATAAGAACTGAAGTTTATGCAGCAGAACCTTTTTATAGAGGAATCTCCTGATAGATTTGTTGTTCCTCCGGCAGAAAAAGAATCCACAGCAGGCGGAGGTATCCTCTGAACAAATAATATTTCACTGCTTGAGAGAGCTCTTCTGCTTCTGCTCCTCATTCTCACCTTCATCTTATCTTGTATCATGTATCACTCCCTCTTTATCTCCTGTACCATCCTCCTTTTTTTTTTCTCACCGCGGACGGCCAGCAGCTCCCGCACCTCGGAGTCTCGCCACACATCCACACACGTATCTCTTGCATGTGTTATACCCTGCGGTCTTAATGCTCAGGCTGATCGGAATTCATGATAATGATCCGGATCACCACCAAAATCTAATGGCTTGTTCATTGTGCTACACTCCACCCCTCCAAAGAAATTCATTCAAATCCATCTCAAACTTTTGGAGTAATTCTGCTAACAGACTAACAAACAAACAAACAAACAAACCAACGCCGGTGAAAACATAACCTCCTTCCAAGGCCCTTAGCCTTGGCAGAGGTAATTATACATAGAATGTAAGAAGAATATGAAGGAAATTGATCTGGGAGTATGTCAAGCAGCTTCCAGTTGTCGCCAAACAGCTAGAGCCTGAGCCACATGACCTCCTCTCCACGATGGGACCCGGAAAGGTTATAATATTATATATATCAATATAAAATTGCCAAAACAATAATTTCATTCAGCTCTAATGACATGAGATTCATGTCTTCTCATCTTACTCTTGGAAAGAAAGCAAATAAGCATATTTCCCCAAAATGTTTGACTATTCCTTTAAAGTTCTTCAACATTTTACTTTTCACATCTGGATTTCATGATACAGTATCCTAAGTGTGACAAAAAATACATATTTTTTTTATATGGTCTGGTTACAGGCCTTTACACACCGGCGGCGTAACGAATAAACTGCACAAAAATGTGAAATACTTTTATTGTGAAAGGTTATAATTAGTGGATCTGGTATGTGCTGCTTTTGTCAAGGTTGAAAGGAGTAACAATTTGCTGTCTTGGTTCGGACGACGGCGCCTCCATGTTGTTGTTTAATTTCACTTAGAAAAAGAAAAGAAAAAAACTCATTAAAACCAATCTGCTGTTGAGGTTGTCTGGAAAAATATGTTCCAGTGGACCTTGATTTTTTGGATCCTGGGTGGTAAAGTTTGTTTGCCGTCCTGAATGAAAAGAAACAGCAGTTTTTTAAAATTGAAGTGGCATCTCACACATCACCCAACTGACAACCAAAGCAAGCATTTGAGGATAGGCAATGAAAATGAAATGCAAGAAAAAGCATGCAGATAAATGCGTAATCAAATGGCAATGAAACCGGAGCTCAGATGAAACTGAATTCCATTCCAGGTGGGATGTTTTTTGCAGCATGTTGCACTTCCTCCTCCTTTTCTTCTAAATCAATTATCTTTTCTTTGTGAATCAACTCCCCAGTCAGTCATGTTTATCGTTCGTTTCATTTCCCCTGCTTCCTTTTCAGCCTTCTCTGTCTGCTTTCCCTGACCAAAGGAGAATGCAATCTTACACACTTAGATGGTGATGAAGGTTTATTTGGAGTGGGATGAGTCTGTATGTTCTCTTTCCTCCTGCTCTCTCTCTCTCTCAACCCAATCGGTCAAGGCAGATGACCACCCACCCAGAGTCTGGTTCTGCTCGAGGTGTCTGCCTTTTAAAAGGGAGTTTGTCTTTGCCAGTGTGGGAATTGTTGGGTCTCGGTAAATAATAATATAAAGAGTACTGTCTAGACCTAAGATCTATATGAAAAAAGCCCTGAGATTGCCAGAGGGGTTACCAGAGTGTTAACAACAACACTTAATTTATTAATTTGTATCAGTATCATTATTGTTATTAATCATTGTGCCCTTTTTGTGATGCTACTGCACATTGGACACTGTTTCAGCAGCACTTGCCAGCCTGGCTACAGCACTGTATGCAAAGACACAACTAATTGTTAAACATTATGTTCTGTTCATTTGTATGTAAGAATGATTACCATGTTAGTGGCACTACTTTTTTTCCCTGTGACAACTGCTGGGCTCCATACTATACTTGTACATGTATTACTCTTTTAACTTTTGTGGTGCAACTGCTTTTACTCAAGGTGCCTTTTCAACTGATGACTAGACAACTAAAACCTTTCTAGAAGTTGGGGGGAAAGGCCAGTAAAATGGTTTTGTATGCAAATAGGGAGAATTGCCTAATTTATGTTTCTCAGACGCCAGTAGAACTAGATTTATAAAACACTTGTGAAGGTCATTTGGATTTGCCTCGGAATCATTAGCTGCTATAAAATGAGAGCTGTAAAATGTAATATGAAGTAGATACTGGTATCGTCACCTGCGAAGCTCCTAAGGTTGCTTGACTTTCTGTTGGTTTGAAGTCATATGCATTGCTTGATTTTTTATTTTAATAAACCAGTAGGCAAACTCCTCAGATCACTTGAAGAAGACTGAACCATCATTCTGTAGCACTTCCTGTGATGCACCTTCTCCTCCCTCCATGGCCTGCTAATTGCTCGTAAAGTCTTTACTGGCAAAGTAATGGTGTTTTAAATTTCACAGACTGCATTATGCAGTCTAATCAGGTGAAATGCGTAGTTTACTGCTCACTGAAGGGCACACTGAGAGAGTGTACTGTAGTATACGTTGGTGTGCTGTGAAGAAGGAAAAGGGGGTATACAATTCTACAATTAACCTATAACCTGCATGTCTTTGGACTATATAAAGAATGATGCCATCATCAGCTGTCTCCGTGACTTCATACTGTATCTTAGACTCATGGTTGTCATCAGGGTTTCTGCCAGTGTATTACAAGCCTGTGATACAACTCCTCAAGCCCCAAGCCAAGTTCCTGTGACTTGCTTGCCACCTGAAGGGGGTTAGCCCCGAAGTTGGCGACAACGTTCAGCCTAGGCTTACTTAAGGTGGATTGATCTTTAAGGTGGACTAGCTATTCCCACATACTTCCTGCCTTGGCACTGAACTGTGGCACTGGAAGTAAATGCTGAGTTGCAGAATCATCCAATGTGTACAGAATTCCTAGGAATACTGGACTGAAAAATGAGACCAAATACATTTAACTTTCAAGAAATAGTTGTTTTTACTGCTTCCCTATCTAAAATCTAAAGTTGGTGTCATGTGTTCATAAGTCTAAAATTTCTGATCGAATTTACTGTCCCCCATGTCAGAAATGCCATTGATCAATGAAATTCTCATCTGTGTTCCAGGTCAATATCTGGTGTGGATGTGGACCCTGATCTGGTGCACATGGAAATGCAAGATACAAGTGGAGGTACAGTGATGTTCCATCTGCACATGCATTATTTGTATATTCTTTCATGATACTGTTAGGGGCCTGGTCACACCAGCACAGTGATATTTCAGACTGAAATGTATTCATTTTAATGGAATTGCCACAATCGGTGGATTTGAAGTAAATGTGTGGAACCTTCATATAGAGTTCAACTTTGGTTAACTTTGTCACACAAAGTCACATTATTGACAAATTACAAACCAACCATGAGAAGCCAACAAGGCAAAGCAAGAGAGAAAGTAGCCCCTACGTCACCAACTTCCAGCACTACCTTTAACCTCCGCTTATCCGAGGCTAGGTCGCGAGGCAGCAGGCCTAGCAGGTTATTCCAGAGGTTCATGAAGCCAACATTTTTAATATATTAATTTTTGTAAAGAACTTTTTTTATTTTTTTTTTAAATCTTTTCTGTTCATTTCTGTGTGCCACTGCAGGTTACCTGTATGTTACCTGTCTCATCCAGAACTGCTCTGACAAAATGGTGACGGCTCAGTTTCTTGGCAGAATCGACCACAACTCGCTGCTGGTGCAGGACGACTATACATTTGTCAAGGTAAACATCACAGTAACTGGGGGAGAGCTGTGTGTTATAGAATTATTTTTGTGAAACAGAAATAGTTTCTCATCCTGTTTTCAATGTCCCAAAGATGGAAAGATTTCTATCACATTTTTCAATTCAGAGATTGTTTTTCTTGAATGTAGAATATGTAGCTGTCGGAAGTATTACAACGGGTCCAGAAAAGGTTTAGGAAATTAATATTCAAAACATTTTATTGGCCATGCCGTTCCTCGGCACTCCCTCGAGACCACGTACGCGTTTCTCCGTCCAATTATCCCAGACACAGACCTGGACACCAGACCACTGCAGACTGCTGCTCGCCAGGCTATCTGTGGAGCCGCTGTGTTTAAGAATCATTTTAATTGTCGCCTACTGGACTCTTATCATTTCCCCAGCTTCGAGGTGCAATTAATTAAAGCTGTCCTGGTCAATTCCCTTTAAATTGCTCTTGTGTATCATCCACCAAAATTACATAAAGAGTTTAGCACTCAATTCACTGACTTCCTCTCAAACACTATGCCCAACTTTGATCGAGTTCTGATTCTTGGTGATTTTAAAATTCATATTTGCTGTCCGGCTAAGCCTCTCGTAAGGGAATGTATGCAGCTGGCTGAGTCTTTTAATCTTGCTCTGATTAAATAATAATTTAATTTAGCAGATGGCCGCCCACTCAGAGCCTGGTTCTGCCCAAGGTCTCTACCCGTTAAAGGGGAGTTTGTTCTTGCCACTGTCACTCCTGGGGGATCTCTCATCGGGTCTCTCTAAATTATAGAGTATGGTCTAGACATGCTCTATGTGAAAAGTGTCTTGAGACAACTTCTGTTATGATTTGACGCTACATAAAAATCGTCGGTATGCATATTTACTACACAAATTAGGTAGAATTCAAATACTTTACACTAAAGTGTCAAGATTTGGACCTGAATCCATCAACACTACTGAATACCCATATGCATTGGTATAAAAAGTGGTTTGGGGTCTTTAGTGAAACTTTAATTACACTGCTTGCCACCAAGATGAATACAGTCATTACTATATTAATACTATAGTGTTGTAGCTTTAAGTCTGTGTGCCTGAAACCCGCTTTTCCCCTGTTATTTATTATCATTCAGCATTTGAGCATATATGGTATCTGTCTGTGTATCTCAATCACAACTGAGGCTGCAGCTGTCTTTTTTGTTTTGCTGACAACCTCTGCTGCTCAGATAACATACAGTACTGTTGGCTTGAAATGGAAAAGAATTGTTATTTGGAACAGTGTGCAGAATTAATCTTGCCATGTCTATAATTGACTTGCCATGCGGTACAGTAGTGTACACTCTGAGGGGCAGAGAGTTGAATCACATTTGCAACAGCAGACTATACATGAGCTGCTATAGTAGAGCAGAAGCCCTAGTCATATTTATATATCTTGTGGAGGCATGTGTCTACATATTTGTGCATGTATATGACTGTGTGTAAATGCATGTATGCATAACTGACTGTTTGTGAATATGTGTGAGAATAATTAAACCCTCATTAAGCAACAATAGATTATCCCCCCTGCGCTCCCAGTATTACTAACCCACTGATATTAGATAGGAACAAATATGTGGACAGAACAAAAACAGCGACACATCTCCGACAATATGAGAATAATGCACTTTGCGTGCCTAGTCTGATAGTCTGTAGATATGTAGCCTATAAATAATATATATTTTAATAAAATACAGTTGTACCGACAGGATACAGTAGAGCACAAAGGCCGTTTCTATGCTGACGATGGCCGTGTCTGCCTGTTTATTCACCTGAGGAGCGGATCACTGAGGACGCATGTTAATACCAGGTCTGAACAATGTCACTTTGAGCAAATATGATAAAAAAGTATTTTTATATAATTGTCGCTATATTTTTACAGTATTGCATGAGACAGATAATAACCTCCCCCTCAAGGTCTTAATGGCATTTGCAAGTTCCTGTCTGAAAAAATAACCACCACAGCCGAGCTTGAGCCAGCCAGTCTCTGTGCAGCTGGGAATCACTCCAATCAAACTGTCAAACTAGGCAGTGTTGATCAAATATGAATCAAGATTCTGTTACCATGTCAGTCACCAGCGCTCTCTCTTTCAAGAGCTTTGTCTGCTAAATTGTAGCCTCAGCTGTTTGGGTATTCTGGTTCAGCACCTTGTGAGCATTTTGATCAGCTCTCTTGGGAGGGGGGCATCGTGACTCAGACTTTTACCCACAGGTCCAAGTTTTGTGTGGTGAATGCCAAGGTCTGTGCAGCGTGGGGGAGATTTCTTAAAATATTTACCTTTCAGCACGGTGTGAGTCACCAGAAGCAGATGGTGATCTCTGCACCTTAACTCCACCAGCTGCACATTGGTGGAGGCCGACTACTTGATTTTGTTTTTGAAGTTTTCTCTCTCTCTCTCTCTCTCTCTCTCTCTTTCCTCTGGAAACATTAAATGTCTTACTCTAAATTGCATTTTCCAAAATAAAAGCCTTTAATTTAGTCATTGTCCTGTATCCTGTTTTCCTGGAGCCCAGTGTCAATGACTCTACGGTCAATTTTAATCTAACTCACTTTCAATTCACAAACTGGTCCATTCAAGAATTGAGCCAAAGTGAATGAGAAAAACTGTAATAATAATAATAATAATAAGTAGAGATAAGACAGTTACATAAGTTTTGGGTAGTGTGCAGATTGTTGCAAGGAAAAGGTTACAATGTTGAGACTGTGATTTATTTTATTTTTCCAGGTCACCACAGGGAATCGCACCAAGCACTATGTGTCCTACCGGCGCAACGAGTTTGTCCAGATGAGGTTTCCTAAGTACGCCTTGCCAAAGGTAAAGCTTTTTTCATTGCTGATGTCACTTCAAACTAAATTTTGGGTATTTGCTGATGCACCGTTTTGTCACTGACACAATAGACTTTTCAACAACTCATATAGCGAAAGCCAAACACTAAGCCTACATGTAGGTTCACACAGATCGACCACGCTGTGTTGTTTTTAATAGCAATTTTTGATTTTTTTTTTTTTTTTCATAATCCTGAGGAACATCAGTTTTAAATGTTTCACACTGGTCTGTTTCGGAGGCTTTAAAGCACTAATAACAGTACGATTCTCACTCAAACAATGAACAAGTATGAATACATATTTTGTTGAATATTTGCAGAAAACACCAATTCCTGTTGGGGATTATCTAACATAGATAACTAAAGGGCTGTCCATGCCATCAGCATTTTTAAAGTGTTTTTAGAGCAGCTTATTCATCTGGTACAGGGAACAAATACATCTTTATCTCTACAAATGTATCAGTTCACACTGAGAAGCATCAATACGTTACGTCCTCCGTCTTTATGTGCTTAGCAAAGCTTAGTCTCCACAGGCAGCCATTCCACTCCGCGTCGAGGTGCAGCATCGCCCTGTTGGGGTTTGTTTCACAACAATTACCAGCTTGCTGTACATTATCCCTTACTTAGAAACTTTACCAACCTTTACATGTTCCCCAATAAGCCAATACATGCAATTGAGGGTGAAATGCCTTTTCCTTCACTCACACCTGCAACTCTACAACCCACTATGTTCCACTTCTTTCGTTGTTGTCAGATGTTAGTACAGCACCTGTACCCGAATGAATCCTGGTAATGGGCTGATACACGATAGTTCCTATTAAATATTCACCACAAAGCATTGATCCAGTCACATCCCGTCTCACAGACATAAGCAAAGACGATAAATGATCTCTACTCCAATACAAGACAAGGAACCGTTGCTGTCAGCATTGGTGTCACAGGGGCCCGTTTTAGCGTGACACCAGCCTGAGTGCTATTGAACTGCACTGATTGAACGTATAGAGTCCGGGGAGACGTCTCGTGTATTTTTTCAGCCTTAAACTAAGAACAGAAAACCCTTTAAGACAATCACTGCCATTGACACCCTGTCAGAGAGGACTGTGTGGAGTGTGTTTTCCACCAACACACACACACACACACTCTCCAGCAAATGTATTGAATTACTCTAGCTCCACCACTTAGGGTGATCTTATGCCTGAATTGCTTGACTGCTTCAACTACAGTACTCAGTGATACTCAAGGTAGGTGAAAGGGATTGAATTGCGTGCGCACACATACACGCACACACTTTATTTCTCCTCCTCCGGCAAGTAGAGACAATAAGGATCAATTTGATTAAGCGGCTAGTAAATCATTTTGTGTGTGTGTGTCTGACCAAAGTATAGCCTTAGACAAAATCTCAACAGATGGATGTATTCGTAGAAGCATGACTCGGAAATACTTTTATTCCCAGGTCTCTAGGACCTTCGGAAAGGCACGTCCCCATTTGTCATGTTCTTGTCAAAAGTCCTGATATTGTCTATAAACAAGTATGTGTGTGTGTGTGTGTGTGTATATATGTGTTTGTTCTCTGTCTCTTGTCTCTCTACATGTGTCCTCTTACTTGGGTGAGCAGATAGGTCACACGTGGCAAAGCTTTTAGGTCTAGTGACACAGGGGAGAGAAATAGAGAAGGAAAAGAGGGATGGAATGAGAAACGAAAGGAGGAGAGGAGGGCAAAGTGTGTGTGTGTGTGTGTGTGTGTGTGTGTGTGTGTGTGTGTGTGTGTGTGTGTGAGAGAGAGAGAGGGACTGTTTCGAGCACCATGTTTTTCCACTGTGAATAATTGAAAGGCTGGAGGATGAAAAATGCAGAGGCCATCAGAGAAAGCAGTTTGCATCTGTCCTGTGAGACCTGACCCAAGTTATGGATTAACCACACACACACACACGGGACCCATAGACATGCAGCAGTTGGAGAAAAATTATAGTAGTTATGAGTTTGGTGACTTGTTTAAGGTCACCTCGGCAGTGCCCAGCTTCGTCCAGACTTCGTACTTGGTCCGTGCAGTATTTGAACCAGCACCACCCTCCGGTTCCCAAGTCAAATCCATACGGACTGAGATACTGCCGTACCAATAAAAAATGTATCACAAAATAAACATTCATTCGCAACACCACTGATTCAGAAAAATACTGACTGTCCCTTTTTTGACCCCCACTTCTCCTTCTCTCTCCTCCCTCCATCCCTCCGTCTTTCCCCACAGGATGTTCAGATAGTGAGTACGGATGAGAACCATGTCTTCCTCGCCCTCCAGGAGTGGTACCAGTCAGACACATATAACCTGTACCAGTCAGATCCCCAGGGCGTCTACTACTCCATCGTCCTGGAAAATGTTCGCAGCACCAAGCAGCCAGAGGAAAATGTCCTCATCGACATACTCGAGGTGAGACGGGGCGGACGAGTGGAATGGCATACCCAACTCCCAGTTGGGTACCTGGGAGCCTAAGCAGAAATCTGAAGATATTTTCAAAATCGGTCCTACTTCTTATCATACTATATCTAGTCTATGGGACTACTTTTTTTTTTTTAATGGTAGAAAATGTCCTAGAATAAGCAGTAAATATATAAATAAAAGTTGCACAGAACTATTATACTATGTCATACAGCTGGTGAAAACATTCGCTTGAGGAGCCATTCTCCATTAGTTTCAATGGGTTTCAACGCACATTAAGGAAGTATGTCTGTTTGCTTCTATTAAACATCAGAACATGCTTTTTTTAATGTAACTACGGACTCTCAAATGCATATAGGAACCCCCCATCTCTCTCACACACACAAACACACACAATAAGGGCACTGAGAAGCTGTATTTACTAATATAGGCCTTTGATATAGGTCTTGAACTTTTAACCTACCGATCTGCTGGGGTCTCACGACTCGGGCCAGAGGACAGATGGAGAGAAAAAGGCTGACAAGAACAAGTACAATGTACTGCAGGTAATTGAACTATTTCAATCAGAAGATGTGGATATGACACAAATGTTCATCCAACCACCTGACAGTGCGAGTGGAGACAGTGCAGAGGATAGTGGTGATGAGGAGTTTGGGACAATTGAAAACGTATTGAAATGTGTAGACGGTGGCGCTTTGCAGCACTTTCGTTCCTGATGTGAACCCGGGGTTACCCTCTGAAGAAGTGCAGAGAATGCACACCACTTCGGGGTATATCGATCGGTCAATTATAGACACAATGATTATGTGTCCAAAATATGAAGATACATGTATAAATGTCCTCTACCTAAATGGAGAAGTGTTGATCTTGAAGCTCCCACCTTGCCCTCTTTTCATCCTATATATAAGCGAAGGACATGAAGCAAGTAGATGAGGAAGAGGAAGAGAAGAAGTGTTGGAGGAAAAAAGAAGAAGAGGCAGTGGACCATGGAGGCAAAGGCCCTCACTGCAGAACTAATTCCTTCCTCCTCTATCATCCCTCGCTTCGGGCTGCACTCCCATCACATGCTGTAGATAGAGACACAGAGAGGCGAACAGTATACAGAGGACGGATAAAGACATGAGGCAGAAGGAGCAAAAAAATTAAAAGAAGATGAAATGCTGGAGAGATGAAGAAGCGAAGACAGAAAGGAGAGAAGCTAGAAAGTCCAGAGAGAGTACAAGCGGGCTTATGTACTTAATTACCTTGTTTCACTCTATAAGCATCAGTGCTATAGATAGGAACTGGGCGAGTCTGCAGATGGAGACACGGGGTTGTAAATCAATTGAGCTGTTCATACACGTGCTTTAAAAAAATGCTTTACTTTCCTCACCCTGGCTGTGCTGCAGCACCTCTTTTCACCGTCCGTCTGAAATGTTCTGTTTGAGCTGCTCCTGTCCTCTGTATAGCAGTTCTACGTGGCCATTACCACATTCTCCCTTCACCCCATATTCTGTGCCTATATTAGGAGATTTGTTTTTTTAGGAAGTTTCTAGATTAAAGTTAGACTATATTGAAAGAATAAATAACACAGTATTTCTCTCGCAAATGAAAAGTTAAATTCATAAGCAATAAAATGCACCCTTGTTTCTTTCAATATAAACATACAGGAGTTAACTAACGTGAGCTAAAAACTAGATTAATATTTCTCTGTAACTGACATTACTGAGTCAGTTTGCTGACTTCATGACCTTACCGCTCTCTCGTGCTACTGTTACACATGTTTTAGCATTTTACCATGATACTGTAATTTCCACCAGTGGCCACTGGCTAAAGTTACATAGGCTCACTCTAAATGAGTGTTTCAGATAATTCTTTGCAAAGTTAACCATAGCTTTTCCACTTCGCTTCCCAGGTGCGTGGAATCAAAGGAGTCTTCCTGGCCAATCAGAAGATCGATGGCAAAGTGACAACTCTCATCACCTATAACAAAGGACAAAACTGGGAACCCTTGGCCCCGCCTGCCACTGACATGAACGGCAAGTCCATCAGCTGCAAAGCAGTAAGTACTGACCCCGCAAAAAGTCCCTCTTACTTTTGTTTTCTTTATTTAATCTACTACCTGAAATGAAAATGTTATGACCTCAATAGAGCTACAAGTGTGATATGTTACTGTAGCTTTAAAGTGTATGTTTTGCAATTATTTGTATGTCCACATACCTGTAACAACAAGCCAGCTTCAAATAGAGCGCAAAACTCAGCTAGTGTGAAAATAATCAGGAATCTTATTGGCTAAATAAAGCGGACCAGCTAATCAGTTAACAGCCAATCAGAATGGTGTACAATAGGGTAGACTGGGGTAAGTGTCTTTCCCCAGTGTGTTGCCTATTTCTCTCCTAGTATTTAATGTCATTCGACTGTCCCTGTGGTCTCTCAATGAACAGTTGTAGAGATGTCTCAGGCCAACCTGCTCGGCCAGTCTTCCCTCGAAGGCATCCATGTCGAAACGAAAGCGCACCGCTCGCTGTCGGCGCGTAGATACAAAAATTCAGAGGTGCACAACAATTTGCGGAGCGTTCGCGCACCATAGGAAAGCCGTGATAATGTCATTTTCTGGCACGCGCACCTCGCGCCGGCTTCACTACAGCAACCATAAACCAGGCTTTAGGGGGACATCTTCCCTGGGTTGTGGAGGACTTTACTTTATTAAGACTACATTTACATGTAGTTTTAGTTTGCTATGATTTAATTACCCTATACATACCCTAGACCTGTCAACCTAGTTGTTCAGAATGTCAAAGTAAGAGAAGGAAGGAAGCATGTTGTGCTTTGATGAATGAGCAATGAGTCACCCGCAGTCTGATATCCATACCTCAAGGGAGATACTGTAGAGGGAGAGCAAGTCTGATCCTTTATTTGAACCATCACTCTAGTCAGCTGACAAATTTGAAGGGGGGACACAGATATCAGCTCGAGACTTGTTTACCATCGCTGGCTGCTCGCTCTGATATTGACCTCTTCTTCTCTTTGGCCTCATCCATAACTCAATATAATGTCCTGCAAAGAAAATCAGCTCTCCTGGATTCACGTCTTTTGAGTCTGTCTTTATTTCAAAACATTGGCATCACACACTTCACCTCACTGACATTACACGTCACCGAGCTAGACAAAGATACTAGATGTACTATTTATTGCGTCGTTGTATCAGGCAAGCACGGTCAGCTTTATTCATTACCGTACCACCTGACACGGACTGACTGAGAGTATATGACTTTTTGTAGGCACAGAAGCAGTTTGAATGAAGTGTGTTCAAGATGAATGTGTATAGCTACAAGCTGTATTTAATCCAGTGTTGAAAGGTACCACAAAGTACAAAAGACAAAGAGGTATTTAGTGTCCACCCTGAAATGAGATCGCGCTAGATGTGAATACAGAATTCAGAAAATGGTTACTGATTGTCCTATCACAACTACGGTTCCCTGATAAATTGTCTTAGATAAATGTCTCCACATACTTCAGTGTTATTTGTGACATAAAGTGACGTCTTCAGCTCTGCCCGTTGAGAATAAAGCAGAGCAGCTCTGCCTCTGACAAATGTTTGCATTGCAAGTCCAGTCTCATTCTCTCATTTGAAATTAATCAGCTTCCATTACATCTTTCCCCAAGTAAATGTGATTAAGAGCGCCAAATCCCCCATACTGAGCTGCATATTTGCAGCAGGATTATCAGGTATCTGTGTGGTAAGACTCATTAAACAGGACTGTGAGTGTCTCCAGTTTGCCTTCCATTTCACTGAAGTGATATTATTTTCTCGTATTAAAATTCCTTGTTATAAATCCAATGTGAAACAGTCTATTAGAAAGTGGAACAGTGTATATGTACTGTGGCAGAATTACATTAAATTCTGTTTGCCTTCTGCAGCCGGACTGTCACCTCCATCTCCACCTACGCTGGGCGGACAACCCATACGTGTCTGGGACTGTCCACACCAAAGACTCCGCTCCAGGTCTCATCATGGGTGCTGGTGAGTCTCTTTTTTTTTTTTTTTTTTTTACTACATAACCTTCTCCCTGATGTATTGTAATAAATGTTTTTTAAGTCTTGGGACATCTCTTCTCTATATGTTCTTCCCTCTCCTTTTTGAATCTGTGTTGTTTTTAATGTTGTTGTTGTTGCATGCCTAATAAGAGACTCTCTGCCTGATCAAATTTTCAATTCCTCATCTTCCCTTCAGGTAACCTTGGCTCCAAGCTAGTAGAGTATAAGGAAGAGATGTACCTCACTCCAGACTGTGGGAAGACGTGGCGACAGGTACATCCTGTCCTTCCTTGCTTCTTCTTTGCTGTTCCACTCCTAACATTCTCTGCGCTTTCCCTCTGCTATCATGAATGTTGCACAATCTGAGGAGATAAAAAAAAAATTGATTTTGATATCTGTCCAGCTTTCGTTTACTCCAAACTGTATGACTTTTACCATATGGTATGTTAACTTTAATGTGTTGTTTTTCATGATGAATATTTTCATGATTCAGACATAAATAAGTTATAACATTAGTAATATCATTTCCATTTCATTTCACACCCCGACCTTTTTATGTTACTTCTTTTAAGGTTTTCGAGGAGGAGCATCACATCCTGTATCTGGACCATGGTGGGGTCATTGTTGCCATCAAGGACACCTCTATTCCCCTCAAGATACTCAAGTAAGATTACTTTTTCAGTATGTTACCATGTCAATAGCAATCCTTACTACTGTAACACATCATTTAACAGGGTGAGATCATTATATTATTGATTTTTATTTTATTAAAACCATTTTACCTCTGATCGCTCCAAACTCTTTAAAGGTTTAAATCGACCAGGGTTTAATAAATGGTCAATTTCCTGGGAGTGTGTTGTTTGTGATATAGGTCTAGTCATTACTAACGCTACTGCAAGGCTGTTTAGCGGCCTCCATCTGAAGTGACTTTTTGGTGATTGTGAACGCTACCTGTTTCTCCTCAGGTTTAGTATTGATGAAGGACGGACGTGGATTATTCACAACTTCACCAGCACCTCTGTGTTCGTCGATGGACTCCTGAGCGAGCCAGGAGACGAGACCCTCGTTATGACGTGAGTGAAATCACAATTTTCAAAAAGGGAAAATGTTCAATTTCAGGACATCTGTCGGAAAAATAGAATGAAAGTTCAGCTGAATTCATCGTAAATGGTCTGAAAACTTTAAATCCCTACAGAAACACTTCCAAATCTGAGTTTTTATTACAGTATGAGTGTAAATTATAATATACTGAATTGAGAAATCTCTGTGGAATCGCAAATTAAAGAAACATTATCTCCTACATCTCCAAAAGCTTAACCTTCCATCCTGCTTTTCACACTTTCCGCTCTATGCTCGCTTCTAATGAGTCGTCTAAGAGGGTCAGACAGGGCAGCGCTGCCTGCCGGCACACTACATTCAAGGGAGCTCAAGATTCACAAGCATGCAATTGCCCACTGAAATTTTGCATGAACGTAGCCGGCCTATCAGGATGTGCCTACCTGAATATGTGCGAGTCCCACAGTATGTAAGGCAGCACATACATTTTGTATCTGTTTTCTGTGTATCTTCGCAGTGTGTTTGGCCACATCAGCTACAGATCAGACTGGGAGTTGGTCAAAGTGGACTTCAGGCAGTCTTTCCCCCATCAGTGTACTGAGTCTGACTACGAGTCCTGGCAGCTCACAGACCTGCAGGTAATGCACACAATACAGTACATACACACATAATAACAGTACATGTGTGCCATTTTGAAACTGAATTCTCATTTCTTCATGGTCATCCTCAGGGAGAGAAGTGCATTATGGGTCAAGAGCGGAGTTTCAGGAAAAGGAAGGACACAGCGTCCTGTGTCAAAGGAAAAAGCTACACTTCAGCTGTCACCACTAATCCCTGTCAATGCACAGAGAAAGATTTCAACTGGTGAGAACTCCACACATGTAGAAAACACTGAATAGACTGTATTCATATGTTGTCAACATGGGAGTGGGCAAATTTGCTTTATGCAAATGTACATTTATTATTAGAAATCAATTAACAACACAAAACAAAGACAAATACTGTCCAGAAATCCTCACAGGTACTGCATTTAGCATAAAAAATATGCTCAAATCATAACAAGGCAATGCCAGTTTTTCCTCGCCAAACTTTTACGCAAGTTTGGAGCGTTATTTAGCCTCCTTTGCGACAAGCTTGTAGAAGATTTAATAATCAATCATTAATTAATATACAAATATGTATCTTTAATTAATGGAATATATAATGTGACCTGGATGTAATGTGTTAATATTAGAGATGTTGCTAGGGATAGTTTTTGAATTTAAGACAGCATCAGACAGGCTGTTTCCCCCTGCTTCCAGCCTTTTTGCTGAGCTAATTGCCTCCTATCTCCAGCTCCGTCTTAAGACACAGATATGAGTGTAGCATTATTGTTTGTGGCAGATATAAAAATAAATCATTAATTAGTATCAAAATATGTATCTATAATTAATAACTCTAAATGATTCATCATAAACACATTAGTTATCTTAAAAGGTGAAGGGGAGTGATGGCACTCGGCTTCAGCTTAGTTTTAATATTAGAATAATTCAACCAGGCATCATCCGATTTTTGTAAAAAACAGGGAAAACTTGAGAGATTTGATGTTATTCAATTGAGTCTCATAATCTCAGGGTTGATACAAAGTTCTTGTGCATAGTGTACAATGATTTAAGTTGTTTTATTTATTTTTTATTTTTGGTACCAAATGAATTCCTTAGGTTTTTTCTAGTTTCAAGTTGTGTTAATGCGTTAAAATGAATTTGAGTTCATTTTGACAGACAGACACAAAGAGAGAGAGTGCTACGGTGGTAAATTTGCAGGTCAATACGTCCGCTCGTTATTTCTTCTGTTGTTCAATCATATGTGTGTGTCTGTGGTGTGTGTGTGTGTGTGTGTGTAGTGACTATGGTTTTGAACGGTCCTCCACGGAAGGAAATAACTGCTTCGCTGACTTCTGGCACGATCCAGATTCACCACCCGAAGACTGCCATCTAGGACAAACCTACGTGTCCAGCACTGGGTCTGTGCATGTGCACAAACACATTCTCTCTCTCTCTTTCTACATTACCTTTTTATTTGTGAACAGATTAAATAAATTACATATAATCTGTTAGTATTGGAGGTGTTGCTAGGCATAGTTTTTGAACTTAAGACAGCATCAGACAAGCTTTTTCCCCCTGCTTCCAGCGTTTTTGCTAAGCTAATTGCCTCCTATCTCCAGCTCCTTTTTAAGACACAGATATGAGTGTAGCATTATTGTTTGTAGCAGGTTTAATGATAAAGAAAAATAACATAAGCCTGTTTCCTAAACTGATGAATATTCCTCTAAAGCACCGTCCTCTGCTGTGTTTCAGCTACAGGAAGGTGATATCTAACATGTGTGAAGGGGGGCTTAACAAGCAACAGAGCACCAAACAGCACAACTGCCCTCTGCTGCCCCCTAAAGGACTACAGGTCGGCATCAAAGGGCAGATGTTGGCCATGGCACCTGGTGATGACATCACATTCATCGTCCACCAGGAACAGGTACAATGAAAGTCGTTTCCTTGTCGGTTCATCCTTTCCTTTCCTTCTATTCAATTTGAATCTGTTAAAAAGTCCTCGTTCTTTCCTACCAGGGTGACAGCAGCAGCACAAAGTACCAGGTGGACCTCGGCGACGGGGTTCGGGCCATCTACCAGAACCTGACAGTGACGGATGAGCCCATCCAGCATCGCTACGAAAATCCGGGGGTGTACAAGGTCACAGTAAAGGCAGAGAACTCGGCAGGGCACGACGAGGCCACCATGTACATCCAGGTCACAGGTCGGCCTCTCAGTCACTTACTGGTTTTATGTGGTTAATGCACAACTGTGAATAATTTGTCTTTTTGTTAGGTAGTCTTTAGAAGGAGAGTCGAATTCAAGTCTCAAGTCCTTAGAGGGCAAGAACAATTGAAGTCTCAAGTCTTTAGTTATATATGATAATAATCATATCAATCAAAACCCTAAACTTAAAAACAAAAGACACAAACAAAGCAAACAAGCTCCTAAACCTAAACTAGAGAAACATGTTCGACAGCAAACAAGGGCTTCTCACTCCTACCAAACTGCTGCTATAAGGTGCTCCATATTTACAGTGTACTATACACCCTTTGAAATCAAAAGTGCTAACAAGAACCATAAAAGGTTCTTTGACTTGTCTTCATATGAGAACCCTTTTTGGTTCCAGGTAGATCCTTTTATATAGCTTCCACCTGGAACCCTTTCAGAGGGTTCTACCTATAGGACCCAACATAAAGGACTATACCCAGAACCATCTGTGAAAGATTCCACCCAGAACCCTCTCTTTGATATTCCAAAGGTTTCATCTACAACCCCCTTAAGGTCCTTTCACACAGAACACGATTTGTGCTGCGCTCACCGCTGGGTTCAGCACATACAGCAACAGCATGCTGTGTATAGCACTCAGCGAACTGTGCCCACGCTTTACTCAATGTGTGGCGCGTTGCAAGCCATTAGAAATAATGGATTTCAGAGCACAGTGCAGACATTGTCCCGTTCTGTCTGAAGGGCCTTAAAGGGCTGATGTGGTGCAGCACAACCCACAACAAAACAAGAACTCATTTGGAACCCTTATTTCTAAGTGTACAAAATCTAACACAACTATACAAACTTCCCAAAGGGATTGTCTACACTACTTACAGAAATATCTCATGACAATATACAGAACTAGATGCACCTGCAGTTTTCAGTGTTTGAATGAAATTGTTTCTTATGTTTTTTTCTCTTACAGCCCCTCTACAGGAGGTGCACCTGGAAGTGGTTCCCATCACTGGGAGAAACCATGAGGTCAATCTGACAGCCATAGTTCTTCCCACTGAGGCCAACATGTCTGTCTTTTACTGGTGGATAGGAGACAACCTGCGGGTAAAAGGCCACACTCCAAACTTTAGTTTTTTTAGTCATCTATTTACTAACTTGTCTGTCTGCTGTTTGGTGCTGAGCTGGTAGTGTACATTGTTTTTTATTGCTCTTTGTCTGAAAACAGCTGTCATGTGCTACTGAAAATGACACCATGAGAGCAGTGAGATTGAACCAAAACAGTAAAGTTTCAGCCGGACAGCAAAGCAATGAGCTGAAACTCACTATAAAGCTCTGTAAAGCCAAGGGGAGCGATCGGTTCATCACTCGTAGGAGCGACCCCTTTCACATTGTCACATTGTTTTCATATTGTCCTGCGCTACACTACATTGTTAGTGTAAAATATCAGTTATAGCCACTTTAAGTAAGAATGACAGTTTGAGCCCGATTCCATCATCTCATCAAGGAAGCCATTCTGTGACCCCAGACTTTTCAGACACACCCTATAGGCTACACAGTTGACCTAACTAACAGCCAACCTGTTGTGACTTTTCTCCCGTAGCCTACGCTGACTCTGCAGAACAGCCTTTTGACTCGTTTCCCAGAGACGGGAGAGGTTTCGGTTGCCGTCCAGGCTTCTAACGGCCGATCTATGGTGCAGGATACCAGGACGGTTCGAGTCTACGGTAACAATGGAATTTTTAAAGAACCTCATTGTAGAGTTGGGTCGATGCAGCAGCGGCAAATATCGACTGAATATAGGAATGAAACTATAGGATCATAGGTGTCTCTCTTCCTACCATAGCTGACTTATATATGTTCTCTCCAAGGTGATTGCCGACAATGTGTATCTGTCCATTCAGCGCACATCTGTGTTTCTGGATCTGTAGTTTATATATTGTATATGCTGTTTAATCTTCAGCAGTCACTATGTAACATCTGTGGCTTATTTTTATACCGATGCAATGATTCAGTTTGAGTTTTGAGTGACGACTGTGAGGATTGCTCACTGCCCCGCTGTTCTGTCTGATCCCAGATAACTTCCAGGTCATCCCTCTGAGCTTCAGTACAAATCTGGATCGCTTCAACCCAAACATCCCGGAGTGGAGAGAGGACATCGGCCAGGTGGTCACCAAAATACTTGCTAAGGTAGGACTTTTAAAATTACGTTCATGCTTTTATTAAGTAAGTTTTCATAATACAATTCATCCTGTGGCGGACATGAATATCTGCACCAAATGTCATTGGTAATCCAACCAGTAGATGTTGAGACACCACAAATGTCAGCAGACTGACAAGCATTGCTTTCCTTAGAGCCTTGCTGCTTTGCATGGCAAAGGTGTAAGCAAACAGCTGCTACAGTATTAACACATCCAGTAGACACAGAGAAACATAAGCATCAATTTGAGTTTTTGTGTCCTTCAGACAGATATTAATCCAATATTCATTCTCTTTTTAGCTCTGTTTTGAACCCCTGAGAAAATATCTGGCTCTTCAGCTGCTAAATGTTCAAAATCAGAAATACTTTATTGATCCCGGGGGGGGGGGGCGGGTTTGCGAGAGCAATTTGTGGGCCGCAAAACCAAAACAATAAGCTAAAAGAAGCCAAAAAAGCTCTGTAGAGTGATAATTTTCTGTGAGTTCATCATTCATCATTTGATTCATAACATAACATATTGATTAGTGTTGCTTTATTATGTTCTGACTGACCTTTAACCATCTGATCTCAGACCACAGGTGTCCCTCTGGAGTCCCTGGTAACGGTGGTAAAGCCAGGTCTCCCCACCACTGCTGATTTGTACGTCCTCCCGCTGGACAGCAAACCAGCCAAGAGGAGCATGTTTGTAGATAAGGTACATACACATGTATAGAAAAGCATATCCATTCAATTTATGGACACTCAGGCTTTTCCCATAATTTCATATTTTCTTATCCTCAGCGTGTTCCAGCCATCATACAAGCCTTCAGCAGTAACAATGTCAGCTTTGTGGTGCGAGGAGGACTACAAGTGCTGGTGATGCTAGCTGACCCAAATGCAGGTACTGTATATTGCGTTGCTATTTGCGTTACTTCCCATAATAGTCTGCTTTTTAAAAACATAGTTTTTAATGTTTTTTTAATTGCATGTTATTTATTATTTCCAAGGTCTAGGTCTAATTGCTAATGACTCAACAGCTACAGCAGCAAAGACTGGTGCGTTCATGAACCAGCTGCTTTCTGTATGGATGCGTAACTCCAATGCTCTTTGATTCCTGAGCCTTTTCTTTTCGTGGTTTCCCAACAAATCCAAATCCTGTCCAGTTTAAATCTGTCTGCCGTGCTGTGCTTTTTCAATCCACCTGATCATCCTTCACTGAGTTTAAAATGGTCTTGTTTGGTGTGGAGGTTGGCCTCTTTGAGGAAAGTGTTAGTTCAGTTGGATGTTTTCTTCCTACGACTTCTATCCCTTCACTCCTGCAGAATCAAGATCTTCTTCTTCTCACTGTACTTTCTTGAACTTGCCAATAGTAATGTCTTTTTTAAATAAGAATTATGTTCTCATTGTGCAACAAATACGCATTTTTTATTGTTTTTTTTGTGTATACCATCACCCCAGGTTATCTTGGAGCTACTGGAGGTCCGGGTGTTTGGGCTATAGCTGTCCTTTTCCTCGTCAGCATAATTGCCACCAGCTCCTTCATCCTCTACAAGTTTAAAAGGTGAGCCATGTCAAGAGCTGTGGAACGTCTGTCAGCCAAGACATATAACGCTGGGACCCAATTTCAGTAATTTATAAACCAGTCTTTACAGCAGAGGACAAAACAGCTTGTCTAACCAAAAATAGAAATTGCATTTTCTTCAGTTAGAATTAGTTAGTAGTATGCCAAAAAATATTTGGCTGTCATTGGTGTCTATCTATAATATAATGGTTGTTCTGGCCTGGTTCTGGTTCTGGCCTATAATTCAATTACCAAGCCCCCAAATTCCCAGCATTTCGACAGTTGCTATGTTGTCCTGTAAATCAGCGTTCTCTGTTCTCAAGAGTAGGTTCAAATTTATCATTTTAAAACTATAATATCAGCAAAGTTCAGCTGTGAACTTTTCAAAACATCAACCTGTACACAGATATTCTCTCTGGGCCGCTCCTTGCATCCACGACTATTCATTCACATGAGGGCCCTGTATACTCTTCTCTTTTCCCCACCGGTCCTACGCCACTGTACAGTTGAGTTTCAAAGCATCAACAGCGATACTGGTAGGAGACAAGATTTGAAAATACCCTCCGGTGCATCAAGATGATAAATACATACAGGAGGAAAAAGAAAAAGGCAGAACACTCTCTCTTTCCCCCGTCACAGCGTTATGCCTCGCCTCAGCTCTGATGATGAGAGAGTGGCCGCTGGCAGCTATAAGCTGGGATTTCTCCTCATCCAGACGTAAAAAGCGCTGAGTGACAGATGAAATCGATCCAAAAAGCCCTTTCCGTGGTGCAGAGAGCCTCAGGAGATCATCTCGATCTTTCCGCGGAAGAGCTGTGAGTCCCAGCCACGTATAGTATGACGGGCTAGAGAGACATCACACGGTCCGCGGCTGTTGCAACAGCTTGAATCAGATAATTCATTAGGCCGAAGCTCCCGTCCAAAATGTCAGTCTGAGATAGCGAAGCCGGGGGCATCCGGATGAGAAGACGCCAGAGAGACGCCGAACACACCTAGGTTATTAGCAGCTGCAGCCACCTTCTCTCTCAGTTGAAATATTCAATACAATATCAATATCCAATACATCCAATATCCAATACATTAAATATTCAATACAACATCAATATCCAATTCATCCAATACAAAAAATAACTTGAATTAAAACATGCAGTGTAAAACTACAGCCCCATCTTCTGAAGAAAACAAATCTCACAGTCCTTGGATGCCTATCCCCCCACTGTTTTTCAGAAAGCTCCCGGGCAGCCGCAACGTCTACGCTCAGATGCACAACGAGAAGGAGCAGGAGATGACCAGCCCCGTCAATCACAGCGAGGACACCCAGCACATCATCCAGGGTGAAGAGTTCATTGACGACGACCTTGACTCACAGACTCTAGGTAACGCAGGAGGTAGCCCCGCCTTCCGTTCCCTTATAAGGACTACCACTAACCACTGCTACTAAAAACCCCAAGCCACTAACATGCAGCTAACACACACCAAGGTACGGGAGGACTTCCCCTTTTATCATCAAGCCTTTTTTTCTTTATTCAAATATTTACTTTTGCCTCCAAGGTTGGTCACAAGGCACTGTATGGTCATCACATGCACATGCAAATCATATCATAGCAATATGCCGTATCATGTTATTGCGCCATACTGATGTGGACTTAACACAATAGGAGATCATATCACTTTATGGGGTTAAATTAAGTTATTATTTCCTTCATTCGGACAGCTGTTAACTGGTGGTCATAATTGTAAAGGTATTTTATAACGAGCTCATAACTGTCTCAAATTGATCATAAGATATGATGGCTATGCATATGATAGCGATGAAATGCCTTGTTATCAGGGATATAGTGGAAAGTTCACAGAGGCCACCACCTCTTCATGGTGATATTAACAACCACGGTTAATATCACAGTTTGTCGTAGAGTCTTGTGGGAGATGTCATTGTACTCAGCAGAGAGTTCCTGGGCTCGTTCGAGATGAGCCAGGCCTGCGCAGAAACGATCGATGCATGCCAGTTAGATTTGTGTCCGACTTGATGCCGACTTGCTCTGACGTCATGCACGCGTGGGAAACGATAACCGCATGAGATCGAGGCGGCCGCAGCTTTTAGAGAACAGGCGCCGCAGTTGCTCTTCACAGACTGCACAACCCAGGGCATTATGGGAAACGCCTGGCTCGCGCCTGTTCAAAGAGCTGATTGGCTCTTAGTTTTGACAGCAAACACCACGTGTTGTAGAAAGTCACAACTTTCTGTGTAATTGTAATATTTAACGCTAGATTGTATTAGTCTCATGTTGTGTAATGAAGATTTCATCTGTTAACAAACACATCTTGTGTGGTTCTGTGACTTCCTGTAAAATTTTGGAAGTCTGCTCGAAGCGGCTCGAAACTGTCCGACTTGACCGCAGCTTTTTGTCACCACCCCCCGTTGCTGCTACCGCCTGATCTCGGTTATGCAGTTCATCTTGAACGAGCCTAACGTTTTCATGAGTATGGTCATCCCCGCCCGCTACACATTAGTCAGCAACTGTTGCTGTAAAATGTAAAATGTAGAGAGGTAAAATGTAAAACATCTGGATTTTTTGTTCTTTAACATTGCTCATTTTGTTTGTCTGTTTGTGTCTTATCTCTTCTTCTTCCCTCTTGTTGCCAGGCAACCATTCAGGTGTGGTCCTGAGCATCAACTCCAGAGAACTACACAGTTACCTGACCAGCTGATGGCTGCCATGGCAATAGCTAAAGAGCTAGCCTTGCCTAGCCTAAAGCTGCCTAAAGAGCACAGGGACTCCGCTCGGGCCTTCCTCCTTCTCTCCTCCTCTTCTTTTCCTTCTCCTCTTCCTCGGACACTTCAGGGGGGGGATGGAGGGGTACGTCACAACAAAGGACAATCGCATTATTTGAACAAAAAAAAAATGTATGTTGTCTCTCACTTTCTCACTTGTAGACACTCAAAATCAGCAAGCATGGCTCACCGCACTGGTTTCCAGTAATAATCACAGTCGGAGAAGGGTTGAACTATCCATTACCAAGAGGCAATAGCCACTGAAGGTAGTGAGTGGCCAAAGACGGGTGCAAAATCATCAGATTTTCTTTTTTTTACTCTTCCTCCCCCTCCTTTTTTTCCTTTCTTTACTTCCCACAAATAGTAGACACTCTTCACTCTTCACAGGCAATAATGGTCTCCCAATGGAATGTAGGATGTAGGAAACGTTTGCATGACAAGAGGGCGATGTTGCACTTTCTTAAAATTCCCATTCACAGGTTGGAGCGCTCAGTTTCTAAGGAAAATACTGTATATCCACAAAGCATTGTTTTCAAAGTCCCACTGCGTTTGTATTCTTGTTTTGTGGTGTTTAAAAGGTGTGGACCACCTTTTTGCAGGAGCTCATCGTCTGTCCCATGGTGCCTAAAAACAGCAGATATTAATCTGCTCAGTGACTTTACCTGTCGTCAAGTTTATTTATTTTTTAATAACAGTACACCCCTTCCTCCTCCTCCTCCTCCTCCTCCTCCTCCTCCTCCTCCTCCTCTTCCTCCTCCTCCCCACACTTTCTGGGTCAGAGGTCAAAGCAGACTTGTTCCCCTGGAGTCCGACGCCGTCACAGAGGGAAGGGGTAGTTGATGTATTTTACTGTATCAGCCTATATTAGGCGTAGCCCGCGGCGGAATCATGGTTTGGTTTGTTTGTAAATGTGTAAATATGATCTCCATTTTGTACATACATATCCCTTTGACGTGTGTGTGTGAGTGTTTTACACTACTATAAAAATACACAGCAAATTTCTTTAGGAGCAAATCTTCACTTGAGTGTTTCCTCATCGCCATTGCCTGCTTCACACGTATCCAATTTCAATACTTTCAGCGTAATCTCAAGATAATTTTATGGTCTTTCATTGTTAACTGGAAATAATTTCCTCGTCTTCTAAAGATACTCACAACGACACAGTATATAATGTATATGGATATTTTTGATACACTCTTTTTCTCAGTAAGTGTAAACACTGGTTATTGTTTCTGTTTGCCTTTTGCTGAAGTACTTTTTGTTTTGTTCGATTGCACTGATGATGTTAAGCAGTGCTGCCGACGCGTACCGCACAGCAACTGAACATGTCTACAGACTCTGAATCAAAAAGGTCTTTGGATAAGAAAAAAAGCCTTTACAATGCTACCATTGCCGCCAAGATCACCCCCTTGGTTCGCCTTGTATTTGATACAAACCGAAGATCATAGTCACTCTTTCTGATTTTACACCTTACTTCATCTGTTGTACATAATTCTGCTCATGTTCAACTGATTCTTATTTTGATGTGTCATCATTTATCAGTGCTTCTAAGAAGGGAAAATGGGAATTACGATATTCCGATATGATATTTCATACTTGAAGGCACGACCATGTAATTTTGACCACACCATTTTTTTCTTTTATTCTTTTCCTCTTTCTGATGGGTTTGTTTGATGTATTGATTTTGCTATTAAAAACAACTGTGTGTTTCTCATCAGGAAATGTAGTGCACTAAACCTGCATCCTGGAATAAATCACTCCCATAACTTGTCTGTTGGTTTTGTGATGTGTCGGTCGCGAACGAGCCGGCTCTTTTAAGTGAACGATAAGAGCCGGCTCCCATCAGAGAGACGTTTTTTCTGTTATTAATTCAAGGCAGAATGATAGGACGATCTTTTCCGCGCCACGATACTCCATGCACTGGCTGTGACTGAATGTTGCGTTGATGATGTCCGTGCGACCAATCAGGTGATGAAAGACAAGGATCATACAGATCATCAAGCAGGGGAGGGGCGGAGGTGTGCGGCGCGCTGACGGTCTACAGGTACACAGCAGGAGGGAGAGGAGGAGAGAAAGAGAGAGAAGTGCAGTGCGCGAATAGCAGACAAGATGAGTGACAGTCGGAAACGAAGCAGCATGTAAAATTATGGTATTCTGGAAATTATAAGGTTTAGTATAATTATACTGAATAATTTAAGTGATATATGTGCACACATACTAATCATAGGTCAAAACCGCTAAAGCTAAATTTGGCTGAATTATAAAAAGGCAGAAGTGGTAAAAACGAAGAACCGTTTTGGAGCCGAAAGAGCCGGCTCTTCTTGGTGAGCTGAGCCAAATGATCTGGATCACTAAAAAGAGACGGAATTCCCATCACTAATAGGGTGCATCCCAATTCTCTTAATTGCATCCACGTTTTCCCTCACTTTCGTCTTTTCCTTGCGTCTTATCAGTCCCTCCCACCAGGGAAGCATGGAGAGAGGCAAGGAAACCATGCGAGGACAGAGGAAACGAGGAGAAATGTTTTAAGGGAAATGAGAGATATCCTTTTCCTTTGAAGCCTCAGTGAAACGACGTCCGTCTCTGATGACAGCTGAGTGAACCCATGTGCCTCGCTGGCGTCTTGCCAGCTACAAATAGCCTTGCATTAAAGTTTATTAACACTTGGCCTGAAAAGTTTTCCTCCTATGTGATCCAGTCGTGGGACTCTCCTGAGTATTAAATCCAATGATGGAAAGTAAGTGTTGCCTCTTTGTTATGTTTATCCTACAATTTCACCATGTTTCTGCAGATTATGCCATGTCACGATGCTAGTACTGTAATTGGCTGGTGAATTAAGATAAGTCGTTGTAAGCATGTATAAATGTTTAAGTCTTAAGTAGTACTGTTTATGCTGCAGTGAAAGAGTTAATTGATTAATTAACGTCGCCACATGTGGAGGACATGCTGGTTGTGGGTGGACGTCATCATGTAGTTACCCTCTTAACCACTAGATGGAGCCATTGCTCTCTCTGTGAATGATATATTATGTCAAGTTGGTTTTTCTTTTTTTCGAGATACTTTTCTAAGACTTTTAAAAAAAATTCTGACATACTATACTATGACTTTATTGAAAATAATTCATAGTAAAATTCATAGTAGTTTGTCGAAAAAAGTCATAGTATGTTGAAAAAAAAGTCAGCATAGTATATTGATTTTTTTTTTTAAAAAGTCATAGTATGTCGAAAATGTAATAAGAATACAAAACTTCATATCTGGATCAAATAACCGGAGATATGTTGGTAAATAATAAAATACGACAACCCACAAAGAGACAACCAAATACACAAATTGCCATGTCAATGTTACACTTGCACCAAAGTACCATAATTGATAAGCTCTTGTCTTTAAAAATGTAATTGTATTGTATTACATAAATTTTTTTATTTAGTTATATAATACAGTATGTCATTTTTTAAGTCACTTTATACTGTCATAAAAAGCAATAGTTTAGTATATCACAAATGTAACAAAAAAGTCATTCATTTATTTTTGGGTGGCTTTTATTACTTTTCATTGACAGAGACAGAGAGATTGGAGGATATGCAGCAAAGGGACACAGGTCGGATTCGAACCCAGGCCGCGCTCCAAAAAAAAATATCTTGCTTTATACACAGACATAAAAAAGACGGAAAATTGGACATAGAAACAGACGGTCTTTATTTCTTGTATTGAAGTTGAGCATGTTCACATTTTAAGAGGACAAAACACACTATTTCAAGTATTATAATTAAACTAAATATAAACGATACGGTGTGTTTTCAACCAAAAATGTAACTTGTTCATAGAAGAGAATCAACCGCTTAAATTTCCCCCTCCGAAGTTAGAGAGCGGTTGTAAAGTAGCACATTTCATTTGGATTTAAAGCTACAAAAGTCTAATTATTTCAGAAATAAGCATTTAATTTGCTTCATTACAAAAATCTATTTCAATGAAAGTTGTTCTCTACCTCTCTAATGCAAATCAGACCTTCATCTTGTTGTTTGGAGGAGTTACTCGAGCTCTGGCATGTCTTCGAATCCTCCCTCTTCCTCCTGCCTTCTCTGCTGCTCCAGCTTTTTCCTCTCCTCCTCCGCCATCTTCCTCTCCATCGCCTTCTTCAACTCCTCCTCCACCTCCTTCCTCTTTAAGTGTTGCTCGTCTTCGTCTTTCTTCTTCTGCTCGTCTCTTTTCTTCTGCTCGTCTCTTTTCTTCTGCTCCTGCGCTTTATTCTCCTCCGTGTCGTAGGCCCACTCCTCGTCCGAGTCGCTGATGTCGTTGTCGTCGATGTCGTAGTCGGGCTGGTAAGACTCTGTGGTTTCGGAGTTCTCTTCTGGCTCGGGCTCAGGTTTGTAGTTGGGGTCCTCCAGTTTGCCCCATGCCACCGGGTCGGCTTTGCAGAGGGTGATCTCCACTTTGGATGGGACCATGTTGACCGAGCTCTGCTTGACGTTGACCACCTGAAGGTCAAAGAAATCAAGGACAAGTGTTTTATGTGTCGAAAAAATAAGTCATAGTATTGTATGTCAAAAAAGTCTTATAGTATGTCGAAAAAAATTTAAAAAGTGTTATTATACTATGTCAAAAAAATTAAAAAGTCATAGTATAGTATGCCGAAAAAAAATAAAAAAATGTTCATAGTAAAGTAAGTCAAAAAAATTGAGAAAAAGTCTTAGGATAGTATGTAGGAAAAAAAAAAAGGTCATAGTATAGGATGTCAAAAAATTAAAAAAAAGTGTTATAGTATGTCAGAAAAAATAAAATAAGTCATATTATAGTTAGTCCAAAAAATTGGAAAAAGACTTAGCACACATATTGCAATGCATATTTATTGTCGATAAAAATTAAAAAAAATCATAGTATAGTATGTCAAAAAAAAAAGTCTTGGTATAGTATGTCATGAATTGTATTCACTGTCTGATGTATTTAGCAGGTACTCACGCCCCAGAAGCGGAAGTCTCTCTTGAAAATCTTATTGTTCTCAAACTGGATTTGACATGAGAGCTAAAAAGAGAATAAGCAAGAAGAAAGAGGTGAATTCATTATTATTTATTACACGGCTTTATTGAATACTTGATTCTGATTGGTCAATGTTGCGGAGTAGAAGTAGTGATACTCAAAACTTGTATTTAAGTACAGTACTTGAGTAAATCTACTTAGTTACTTTACACCACTGGTATTGAATATAGAGTTTACCAATGGATGTGTGTGATCATAGAAATAGAATAAGGGTAGAACGGACATCAGACTGTTTTCCGTGGTCATTCGTATTAGTTTATACGTTGATTTGAATGGGAACGTTCTACTCCTATTCTGTTTCTGTGTGTGACCGTATGTGTGTAAAACACTCACCACTGTCTGGTTGGCCTCTATGCAAGAAAATTCTGGGTGTGCATTCTTGGCGTAAATCGTCACGACTACATTATTTCCTGTCTGGTGCCAGTCGAATCGACACGCCACCTTCTTCTTGTCCTGTAAACACACACAATGCAAAAGGTCAGTCACAAAGACAAACATTGGATATTTCCGCTAAGCGCATGATTTTGAGGGCGGAGATGAGGGTCATGTTCATCTCACACGTTTAGGGAGTAGGGATGCATCGATGCCACTTTTTTTCAGACCGAGTACAAGTACTTACATTTGGGTACTCGCCAAAAGACCTTCGTTAACAGCCAGCTGGAGGGTTTGAGCGACACACGGCAGGCTGGGGAGTCCCACATACGAGACGGTGCGCTGCCACCGGCTCTAGGTCGGCTTGGAAAGGCTCGGGGCGAAGGTAGCTTTACAGCGTTCCCCGCCCGGACCTCGCCGCATCTTGACGGGGCTCCCTGCTCCCGGTGCCACTGTCAACCGCGGCCCACGTAAAAAGGCGCCAGGGGTCTGCGGCGATGTCGGCAACCCACCTGACCCGTCTTGAAACACGGACCAAGGAGTCTAACGCACGCGCGAGTAACAGGGTGCAAGCAAAACCCCCGTGGCGCAATGAAAGTTCGGGTCGGCGCGCGTCGGCTGAGGTGGGATCCTTGCCATGGAGTGCAGGCGCACCATCGTCTCGACCGCACCGTCAGGGAGGTGGAGCGTGAAGACCCGAAAGATGGTGACGAGAGGTTAACGTCGCGCTGCTGTAAAGTGGTATCGGTGCCGTTGTATCGGAGTCGTTTTGCGAGTACGAGTATGAGTACAGTATCGGACCCGATACTGGTATCGGTTCATCCCTATTTCTAAGTATCAAGAACAACTACAGACTTGTTCTGCTGTTTGAGTTGATAAAGAATTGCAAAAAAGAACAGATGTTGGCGTTCAAGGTCATTTCCAGTTAAATATCCTGCTGACTTTGAACATGTACTTCTGTTCTGTTCCCTCCCAGGTGGTGCATGTACCTGCTTCGGGACCCAGCGGTGTTTCCCCGTGCTGCAGCCCTTCTGGTCGAGGAACGCGTTGAAATCTATCGTCCTTATGCAGCAGCAGTTCCAGTACTTATACCTAAAACAAAAACAAAGGTTAGAAACAGTTTGTAACAGCGGCTTCATGCAGGAAATGGAAAGCACCAACCTGACTTGATATTCATATAATGATACAAGCAGAAGTTCTTTACCTGAAGATTTTAAGAGGTCTGGGTATTATGAGCTTTGCTTCAGGGCTCCATAACAGAGAATGATGCTCATGCAATTATTCAAAGAGCAGTTGCAGTTTTAATTTACTTCTGAAGTCTGTTTTCTAATTTCTAATGTCGCATTTGTTTTGTTTTTGAATTACTGATCTTTAATTAATCGTCTGATCTTCAGCTTTTTGTGTTTCTTGCTTTGCTTACACGGCCTTCAATTTTGTTTTGTTTATCTCTTTGTGGAAGCGTTCTAATTACGCTTTCAAAAGAGAGTTATGCAAATAAAGATTGCAATATGATAATATGATTGTAATGGTTTTGTTATTTTGTGCATAATGCCTTTTTGTAATATCCGGATTAAAGAAGTGGAAAACATGCAGCAGTGTGTCGTTGTGTCTTTTACCCCTCGTGGAAGACGGGAACTCCGGGGTGGTGGGTGCAGACCTCCTTGTCCGTCTCCGGGCCTTGATAGCCCTGAACACACAAACACAACGCTGATGATCACAGTCAGTAATGTGGAACAGATTACAGTTTCTGGTCACCAGTCTGGTGTGTTGTTTGTTTGAACGCAGCATTTCTTAATTTTAGTGTCGGGAGCTCAAGCGAGGTCAATCGGGAAAACGTTTTCTGTCTAAATCAGAACAGTTTTGATTATTGTACATTAAAGATTTCCGGATGAAGCTGATTAACTAAGTTTTTAAATGTTAAACATACGTAAATATACCTAATTATGATTTCATTTTCCCAAACTTAAAGGGACAGTGTGTAGGATTCGGCGGCATCTAGTGGTGTGTTTGCAGATTGCAACCAACTGAGTACCCCTCCGCTCACTCGATACAGTATCATAAAGTACGCTATCGTGATACTCAATATTTTCTTACACCCATATGATACATGTATTTTTTTAAATTAAAAAATCCCAACTAACTTCCCTCTACAGTCTTGAAAACAGTATTAAAATGTACATGACAGCACACAAATCAGCCGAGGTTATGCAGTGGTGGAATAAGAATTCAGATCTTTTAAACAATAAAAGAAGCAATACCACAATGTAAAAGTCTCCGATATTTTACTGATTATTTGCCAAAATATTCAAAGTAAAAGCAACCATTAAGCAGAAAAATGCCACCTTTCGATTGTCATATGTATCACTACGTTTTTTTTAAAAAGTAAGCAGCATTTTAATGCCGCTGGACGAGCTAATTTCAACAACTTCAAGTACTGCTGGGTAGATTAAACTGTAACAATGCATCATATTTTATAAGATGATTGTTTTGTATCATAAATTTCTAATCCGCAATGTAACTAATAACGAATGTATTGGAGTAAATATTACAGTAGAAAATAAAAAGTTGCATTAAGTGGAAATAAAAGTACTAAGTTAAGTAAAAGTACCGTGAAAATTTTGGGTGATGTTTTTGGGGAAAACAAATCGTCCTGAACAGTTTGATAAAGTGACAAAGAATAGTAACGGGGTCACATGTGTTGTTTCCTGTCTTGTCCACTAGATGAAGCTGTTAAAACGCTTTACAACACTGAAGTACAGGAATGATGAACTGAACTCAAACTCAAACACTGTGCGTGTGCGCGTGCGTGCGCGTGCGTGCGTGTAAGTGATGAATTTGTCGGCTTTTGGCTGATGTCAGATATTCAACTATTTTGGGCCCCAGAAGTTGCCTACAAACACAAACACTCAAATGGACAGATAATAAAGAGAAACTCACTGTTTTGCATCCTGCGTTCTTGCATCGGGTCCCGGGCATCACTGTTTGACTCTCTGACGGAGGAGAAACACAAGAAGAAGAAGATGAGAGGGAAATCAAGAAAATTATCTTTCTTATCAAGTCAGTTTGTCTGCACTCGCAGTTTTATTTTCTTAAAGAACAAGTGAGAATCTGCTACCAGTGTAGTAAGAATATCTCAACGTGTTTCCAGTGCAAATCAGTTTTTCTGAAATCAATTATTTTGATTTCCACTGGAAACATGTTGAAATATTCTGAGTGAGTTGTTTTCACTTGTTTCAAGAACATTTTTGGACCCAGCTCTAAACAGAAATGTCTTCATAAGATGGCAATTTTTGCAATACATTTTTACAAAAACATAAACTGTCGTTGAATTATGCATCATCAAACACACATTTAGTCCTAAACACACGTGCATAAGCAAACCCAAAACATGCATACAAGCAGAAATACACAAAATAATAAAAAATAGTCCTTATCAAGTCTTTTAAAGTCTGTAATTGAGTCTTGAATGTTTAATTTTCTTAAAACGTGAAAAGAAATCTGAGTTCAGTATGAATATTTCAAACTGTTTCCAATACAAATTTAATTGTTTTCAGTATTTTACAATGTACAATTTATTTTTTATTGATTCTACTACATTCTACTACTTTTTCGTGAAGTTTCAAGATATAGGCACTCTAAAGACAAGTTGATTTGCTTTGTGCAGGTTTAAATATTTGCTCTGCACTGGCAGATTTTTGTTCACTTGCTTTAGGTAAATACAGTTTTTGGTCTCAATTGTACATAAAATCAAGATTTTTTTGAAAAAAAATTAACAGTTGTTAAATCACTTTAACTCAAACACACATTTACCCCTGAACACGTGCATTAACAAAGACAAAACAAAAGTATATGCAGAAATGCCTGTTCTATAAATAAGAAAAATATTATTTGTTTAGGTCAAATTTGTGTAAAAAGTTTAAAAAAATCTGAGAGTACTGTATGAATATTTCAAGCTGTTTCTAATACAAATCAACTTGTTTTAAGTATTTTCTTAAATAAAGTTTATTATTTTTCTTGATTCTGGTGCTGCAACCTGCTGTTTTTTGATGTTATTTGAAGACAGATGCTCAAATTTGTGAAAATTATTGACACAAATTATATTTTATAATAAAATTATTGAAATATTCTTACTGTAATTTAAGATTTTTGCACTTTTTTTTTTTTAGGTAATATTGTTCTAGGACTCCATTACAGTCAGAAAATATATTTTTTATTTTGCTGTGTACAAGATGTGTTCAGAACTAGCAAAAAATAAGAAATAAAATTCCACAGTAGCTGATTTTGAAATTAAAAAAAAAAGGTTGTTTTCCATCTGGAAGCCTCTCTATTAAAAACACACACTGACCTTTCTTCTCTATCTCAGCTTTCGTGCTGATGTCCAGTTTCTCCAGCGCCTGGGCCAGCGATGCCGACACTTTGTGGGGCAGTTTGGTCTTAGACTCATCTGAACTGCACAAAAAAAAACACACACACGTTCATTTTAACACAAAGAAGCAAACGCACAAGCTCAGATACGCACATCTGCACAGACCTGCAGGCCTGATGCATGGTGTTATCCACTGAATTATTTATTCCAGCAATGTAACCTCATCCTGACCTCAGTGAATGAATACATGACAGCTGCATGTATGTGAGTAACAGGGAGGTGGATGCAGAAAGACACATTCCAGTTATCTTATGCAAATCAGATAAAAAAAAAAAGAGGAATATTGTGATTACAAACAAACACCTGGGTCTCTCTTTCTGCAGCGTCTCAGCAGATTTGGGTCCGCGGTAGATTATCTCCTCGCCGTTGGTGTGTTTAATCTCGCCTTTATCTGATGACACCTCCGGCCGCAGAGGCTCCTGGGGCTTCTCGTTGCTGTGGCGTCCCCGAGTGCAGCCCTGCGAAAACAGAGCGGTCAGATCAGGATCTGAAACTTCACATATTATTTCTCTTCTCGGTGGAACTCAATTTTAGTAGCTGCGTCCTATATAATACAATACACAATAAGATAATTGTCCAGAAACCCTCACAGGTACTGCATTTATCATAAAAAATGATTAAGCGCAGATTTATCTCACATTCTTTTATACATTCAAAATGTACCTTAAAGGGAGATTTGTCAAGTATTTAATACTATCAACATAATCTTATCAACATAGAGAGTGGGCAAATATGCTGCTATATGCAAATGTATGTATATATTTAGTATTGGAAATCAATTCACAACACAAAACAATGACAAATATTGTCCAGAAACCCTCACAGGTACTGCTTTTAGCATAAAAAATATGCTCCAATCACAACATGGCAAACTGCAGCCCAACAGGCAACAACAGCTGTCAGTGTGTCAGTGTGCTGACTTGACTATGACTTGCCCCAAACTGCATGTGATTATCATAAAGTGGGCATGTCTGTAAAGGGGAGACTCGTGGGTACCCATAGAACCCATTTACATTCACATATCTTGAGGTCAGAGGTCAAGGGACCCCTTTGAAAATGGCCATGACAGTTTTTCCTCGCTAAAATGTAGCGTAAGTTTGGAGCGTTATTTAGCCTCCTTCTCGACAAGCTTGTATGACATGGCTAAAAATGGCAAGTTGCGTTAATGCGTTAAAGAAATTAGTGGCGTTAAGAACAAATTTGCGTTAACGTGTTATTATCACGTTAACTTTGACAGTCCTAATACTTATTAAATATTATATTCCATTTCTGCCAATAGATCCCCTTACTGCTACGCACTGTTCCTTTAATGTTGTGGATTCAAACAAAAAAAACTTGTTTAGGTTTAGGCAACAAATAGTTAGGTTTTTGAAAAAAACATCATGGTTTGGCTTAAAAGTTACTTTGTAAAGTGAAAGAGAAACTTAATGTTGTGAACAATATGACGTTGATATTGACGTGGATGAGCTGTTTTTACCTTAATGGAGAGAAACTCTGAGAAGTCCGTTGTCCTTTTCCTACAGCAGGACCAACCCTGAGAAGGACACACATGCAATTATTTCCCCCTCCAGCTAAATAAAAGTGTTGTTCATTTGTTGACTTTTGTATTAGTCTTTTACCTTCAGGGCATCGTGGAAGATGGGGACACCTGGATGGAAGACGCAGGAATCTTTAGGAGGAAAAAACAAAGAGTCAGTCTGTATATGGACACACAGTCAGCCGGGTGGACCAGCTGTTCATTCAGCGGGTCACTAGAGTTGAGAGGGAGCGTCCCATAAAAGGAAGTCAGTTTGCTAGAGAGATAGCCGTCTCATGCTTCCAATGACACGTGGCCTATTATACTGTACAAACGATCTCTCTCTCTCTCAGACTGACAAAGCATATTATGACAGTAAGGACACAAATTATCTGACGTCACACAAACACAACACTTTGTTTATCCAGCTTTTGCCAGTAAATCTGGATCATAAATCTGGTTTCCTATCCACCTGTTGTGTTCAGTAAAAGTCACTTTAAACACTCACATTGATCCCTGCTCACTTGCACTGCATGTATTTTGTTATTTTTGTGATTAATTTGTTAAATTTAAACACTAATTTGTGTATTTATAGCAATAAATCTAGTCACAAGAGCATTTTTTCAAAATAAAAGCAGACAAAACCCAATCTCGGACTAAAATACTGTTAGTAAAATGTTAAAATCTGAATAAAAGCGTCACTTTTTAAGGGAAAATAGTAATTTCAGCTTGCAGGTGATGTATTTCTGGACTGTTACAGGTTTTGAATGTGCCATTTTAAAGTTTTAAAGTAAAGAAGTTACAAAAAATCTGTAATTTTAACCTCATCAAAGCAAATCAGCACCCACTAACACCGTAAAAAACAAGCGTACATGCTGAATTTCCGGCTTTTGTTTCACTTTACAGACTGACTTCCACTGAGGCTTCGTGTCCTCGATGACCAAACTAACCAACAAAACCCAGACTGGACTGAGAATTAAGGAAAATAAACAGACAGGATTTTACCATCCTTGTTCTTGCCGGCGTCAAACTTCAGTCCACAGCCTTTGTTGTAGCACAGCAGAGCCATGTTGGCTTGTTGGGGTTTCTTCTTCTTCACTCTACAGCTCGTGTCTGCTCAGATATGTTCTCCTACAACCCGGCGGTCTCTCCTGGTTTTGCTGTAATCGGGACCTCCAGAAGTTTCTTCGGCTAAGCAGAGAGGAAAGATCCAGAAGAGGTGATCGCCTTCTGGAGAGAGAGCAGAAAGAGAGAGAGAGAGAGAAAGAGAGAGAGGGTGTCTCTGAGTGCCTGGCTGAATGAAAGATAAAAATAGCAGCTCCCTCCTCAATTTACAGCTGTCAAAACTTATCTGGAGGTGGGGGTTGACATTCCTCCTGGTGAGCGTCGCCTGTCACAGGCTGTGGCCCGAGCCACAGTAGGACTGACAACTTCTGGATTCCTGTCACTTTGTCTTACTGGATCCACTGCAGTCGGGACAAATCATTGGGGGCCTACTTTCTCAGGACAAGCAGTGTGTTATTTCACCTTTGCAGTACCAAAATGTACTAAATAACCTTAGGAAAAAGATGGATTATGGCCCAATAAGAAGAGTTAAAATATGTTGCAGCATCCACTCTTCTTGGAAGGATTCCCGCTAGATTTGTGAAGCTGGCTGCAGGGATTTGCTCCCGTTCGGCTCACAGTTCATCCCAAAGGTGTCGGATAGGTCAATATCAGTTTAAATGTACACTGTATTTAGACTATTTTCTCCTGTTTACCTTGCCGTCAGACAACTATACAGTCTATGTTTCATAATTGAAGCCGTTATCTATGCTCTTGTCAAAGCAACCAAACTCCATTTAAAAAAACAGTCATTTTACCTCGCAGAACACGTGGGGTTGTTGGTCTACCGCTGCTTTGATCGTTTAGTTTTTGTTTGTGTTATTAAGTGACTTTGGTTAGTTCAGATTCACCAAACTCACACAATAACACAGACAAACTGACCAATTGAGACAGCGGTAGACCAGCGACTCCCGCGCTCCAAGAGGCAAAATTGCAGGTTTTCTCAATGGAGTCTGGTGGCTTTGGGGAGAACATAAATGGATACAACGGTTTCAGTTTCCCATTGGAAAGTTTTGTCTGAGGGGAAGGTAAACTGTCGGAAAAATTTTCTAAATATAGTTTACACTTGGACTTCCGGTTGATAGGCAGATGGAGTAGACGCACTAGAACAGGGGTCAGCAACCTTTACTATCAAAAGAGCCATTTTAGGAAAAAATAAATAAAAAATCTGTCTGGAGTCGCAAAACATTTGAGCATTGTGATGAAGGTAACACAGTTTATAGTCTAAAAATATAGTATATAAGTCTAATGCAGTGAGGGCCAAAGAGACAATGTACTACGGAATATTAGGGCCACATTGAGGGAAAAGACATCAGAGATTTCCAGAGTAAAGTCATAATATAACGAGAAAAAAGTCGTAATATTACAAGAATGAAGTCATAACTTTACAAGAAAAAAATATATGTTACGAGAATAAAGTCATAATATTATAAATTAGTCATTTTCCGTGTTATTCTCTTTTTTTCTCGTAAAGTTGTGACTTTATTCTTGTAATATTACGCCTTATTTTCTCGTAAAGTTGTGACTTTATTCTCGTACTAATACGCCTTTTTTCTCTTAATATTATGACTTTATTCTCGTACTAATACACCTTTTTTCTCTTAATATGACTTTATTCTCGTACTAATACGCCTTTTTTCTCTTAATATGACTTTATTCTCGTACTAATACACCTTTTTCCTCTTAATGTTATGACTTTATTATGTAAATCTCTGATGTTTATTCCCTCAATGTGGCCCTAATACTCCGTCGTATATTGTCTCTTTGGCCCTCACTGCATTAGACTTATATACTATATACTTAGACTATAAACTGTGTTGCCTTCATCACAATGCTCAAATGTTTTGCGGCTCCAGACAGATTTTAATTTATTTTTTTTGCCTAAAATGGCTCTTTTGATAGTAAAGGTTGCTGACCCCTGAACTATCACCCTGAGGGAAGATAACGCTAAGCTAAAGGCTAGAGTTACTGACCTGGAGAGCGGAAGCAGAAGCTACAACACACGCCTCCAGGAAGCCATTGAAAGCGGGCGTCCCACTGAACTATTCTCATGTTTTCTGCACTAGGTGTTTGGTAAAGAGACACTGCCATCCCTCCCAGAAACCGACAGGGCACACACTGCCCCCTAGCTGCTAAACCTGCACCGATATCAGACAGAGGATCTCCTCATCAGAGAGGCATGGTGGGCAGGCAGGTAAGCTTTTTGAATCCACGTGGCCAGCCAACTTCCGGTATGTGCAACTCCGGCTCAGACTCTCTTAAGGTGGGCTGTTAAGGTGGACTAGTGATGGGAATTCAGGCTCTTTTTAGTGATCCAGATCATTTGGCTCAGCTCACCAAGAAGAGAAGAGCCGGCTCTTTCGGCTCCCAAACGGCTCTTCTTTTTACCACTTCTGCCTTTTATATAATTCAGCCAAATTTAGCACCGTTTTGACCTATGATTAGTATGTGTGAACATATGTCACTTAAATTATTCAATATAATTATACTAAACCTTATAATTTTCAGAATACCATAATTAAGTTAAGGTGGACCCGCTTTTTCTCCTTAAAGTGACTAGCCGCTCCTCTGAGTTTTTTCCAGCTTTTTAAATAAATTATCAATATTTCTTTTAACCGTTTAAAGTGGCAGTAGGCAGTATATTTTATATTTATATTTTTGGCCTATACTGTCTTTTACAACTGCTCGGGGTCACCTGTCCAGAGGCAGCCCCATCATTTTAAAGGTCCCATATCGTGCTCATTTTCAGGATCATACTTGTATTTTGTGTTTCTACTAGAACATGTTTACACACTGTAATGTTAAAAAAAACTTTTATTTTCTTCATACTGTCAGCCTGAATATACCTGTATTTACCCTCTGTATGAAAAGCTCCGTTTTAGTGCATTTTGACGGAATTGCAACAGAATTGCGTTGCTAGGCAACAGCTTGGGTCAATGTGTACTTCCTGTCAGCTGATGACATTCACATACACTGCAGTCAAGGCCTATGGAAAGGAGCACAGCCAATAGGAACGATCCCTCTCTGAAATGACCTGTGATTGGTCAAAGTCTCCCGTCATGGGATTTTTTAAAGCCTGAAAACAGAGCCATGAGGAGGTGCAGAAGTCTAGCTTTCTCTCAGAACACTTGAATTACATTATGCTGAAAGGTTATTATGGAATTTTAGCCCAATGATGCCAAAAATATACTGCCACTTTAATGTCGGTTAACGGTTAAACGGTTAATTATTAACATCCCTAATAGGCACTTAAAATTACAGAGCTGGAACGTCAAGGGGTTTGAACCACCCCATTAAACGAAAGAAGGTTTTTCTCACACCTCAAACAACTTAAAACAGAAATAGCCTTCCTGGGACTGAAATGTCTCATATACCCTTTAACGATGGGAAAACTTCAAACATACAAAACATACAATTACAACTCATTCCCAGTGTGTAGTTACTGTTTTCATATACACCTGTATACACATATACACTTGTGTATCCCTGCTTGTTGTGACACGTTGGGTCTGATTTTGTTACGACATCTCCGGCGCTCCCACGGTGAGGGATTAAGAAAGCAGGTTCCCACCTCCTGACTCCCACTGAGCTCTGAATAATGAAACTGTTTGTGTACATTTGTTCCACACAATCACATCAAGAGGCTCTCGCAGATGCCAGGGGTGATGCGTTTGATCATATTTCAGTGTTTTTGATTAAATGGTTCTTAGTAGGAAGTATATCACTCAAAACGTACCGAGGCTGACAAACAGCAGTGTTTTGTCTTCAGTGAATAATTTATAGTCGAACCACCTTCGGTCGCTGCGTTGCCAATTTATCTCTCTGTGCCCGGGATGACGGATATCTGAAGAACAAAACTACAAAAACTCAGCTTATAAAACATCTTTCTGCTACATACAAGCCTTCATTACTCATAAACACACATGATTTAAGAGCTATAAATATTACTACAGTAAGAGAAATGCTCTTGTGAAGAAAAAATCAGAGCAAGTTTAGGAAAACACACATTTATATTACTTTTTAACAGCTAATTTTTATAACAAACAAGTGTTATTAACCCTCTGAGACACACAATTGACCAAATTTTGTCTTTTTTTAAGGGGGGTGCAGGGGGTCTTTAGATGGAGATAGCAGGTCAACAGTAGATGTCACATAGAAGTGGTGTACATCATCTGAAAGCTGAGAACCAGAAGATTAATTTGAGATGCAGCTCAGCAGAATGTGACAAATTGTTTTAGTCATAAATCAGAAATAAACACAGCAATTGTTGCAGCAATTTTTGGGTTGATACCATTTGTTACACAGATTTGGTTCTAAATTTAACAATTTTCTTTACCTATAGAGAATTGATAAAGAAAAACAGACGACACATTTAGGAATGGAAAATGACTTTTAATTTCTTCCAAAAAAAGAGAGAGAAAACAGATCCCTAGAATAAACAAATATACTGCTGTAAAATAAAAGCCTGTGATTTTTTTTTTGTCAACTGTAACATTTGTTTGCCTTTCCATGCTTGATACAATCCATATATTTCTGCTTTAAATAAATAGAAAAAAAATGTACAAAGAGATGAGGGGAGGAGACAGAGAAGAGAGAGAGACAGATTTAAAAGATGTACTCTGCTCAAAAAACATTTGGCATCATTGAGAATTCATGGCTGATCCTGATGTACAGGGAGGTCTGCAGCCCGTCTGCATCGTCTGTCTCGTTTAACCCGTCCCCACTGAGGAGTAATCATACCTATATCTTGCTGTAAATAACGCTAACATCTTCCACGTTCAGAAAAATAATGCGGATTATGAGAGTATGTGTTTAAGCTCTGTGTTGTGAGTGTGAATGTGTGCATTTCTTTATATACAGAATAGTGAGGCAGCAATCCGAGGGTTCTTACCAAAAAACACAGATGTAGAAAAAACAGAACGTGCACAAGAGATCTTTGATTCGACACACCGACTCACTGACAAAATGAGGAAATTGATCTGTTAAACAGCCTCTCTCTTTCATTTTGTGGGTTTTTGACTCTCTCTCTAAACGCGCACAGCGGCCCGCAGATGGCGCCGCAAAACAGAGGAGATTCTGTGCTGCAAGTAACAAATGTGACATCTTTGGGTAACACAAAAAAAAAAAAAAAGTTTGGCGCTCCGTTTTCTTTTTTGCTACAGTGGCTCGTTTATCGACAGCACAAACGTCTGTCAGATTCAGTCCCTGTTCGTGGACGGCAAATCGAGAAAGTGTGATCTATCTCGCCCCAGACAACGGGGGACAACAAGAGAGAATTCATATTCATCATCACCATCACTGTCATGCTTTTTTGGGGGGGGAAAAAGGGACAACAAACAACGGTACAACCATGCACTCACCGACCCCAGAAAGAGAGAGAGATGGCTCACCAGAGAGGAAGTCTGCTCTCTGAATGTTTGATACACTTGGCCTTAGCAGAGAACAGACATTTTAATATGACATCGATCCGTGTATCCTTCTCCACCTAGATTCATGCTACAACAATGCAGAGAGGTGGTAGCAGCTTTGAGAGAAACTAAAGGTTGCCTGGTTTGATCCCAAACAAACCAACATAAAAAACAAAACTAAACAGTGGTTGTTGAGAGAAACTCCCAGCTGTGAATGTGAGAAAGTGTCGAGAGTTGCCGAAAAGAGAGTCTGCATGCTCGGCCAAACCCCTCCCTGGATATACACCGTAACAAAATGACCTACATGATAAAGCTGTGATAATTACCGGCAGTTACATCAACGCTAAGGAGACGAGCCGGTGTGAGACTCGGAAACCACAGTACGCGCTCTCTCCGTCCAAACTTTGACCATTTTGAAACCACTTGAGACACACAGACAAAGACAATCTCATCGCAACAGGCAGGACTGGATTCCATGCAGAGGACAATTTAGAAAACGGAAAGGAAGTAACTGACACAAAATGTAGATTTAGCCTGAAAGAACTGAGCTTTAAAAAAGGTAGTCTGACTGGGTCAAACATAGTGTTTGATTCGTCAGGTAAATTTGCAACAACAAACAAAAACACCCTGGCACTGACTTTACTGTCCTTCACACCGAAGCCAACCTATTCTGAAGAGGTAATTACAAAACATCAGGAATCATGAGCTCTGCGTTTAGACCTGATATGAGTCATTGTTTAAGATCCAGGGTAGATGATGATCCGACTCTGGATCGGTGCCACGGCTGGTAACGGCTTCTCCCTTCTTTCTGAAGTGCCAATTCATCACCACCAGATTAAGAGACAGTAAGACAGCTGTCCCAGAGAATAAAGAGCCATGATTAGAGCTCACTTTTGGTGCCAAAGCACATATGTCCATTAAGAAAAAATAGTTAATGAGAGTCCCAAGTTGGAGGCCAGAGGGAGTTCATGTTGATAAGAGTTCAGTTTAAGGACAATGGAAACACCAGAAGGCATTTTCTGAATACGTTTTGGCTGGACATAAAGATAACCTACACGTTTCCTTACTATCAGGGCTTGGAAATGCTTATCTGTCCCAGTGATACGTGGATACCTTTGCTACTTGCCACATTTTTCCTATTAAATAAACTTTATAAGTGGCTAGTGGAGCAGACAAACTTTAAAGGTGCAGTGTGTTTAGCGGCATCTAGTGGTGAGGTTGCAGATTGCAACCGACTGAAACTTCTCCCGTGTGCCAAAAGAGCCGGTCGTTGTTGTGAAATAAACCCCGTAGCAACGGTCTGTTATACATAGCAACGGTCTGCTATAAAGAAATAACAAACCGTAGATTACCAATTCATATCGTATTCAACAAAGCCGTGTAATAAGAGTGTTCATTTAACACGTCTCCATGACTTCATCCATTATTTTCAGTACGAAGTAGCGCAAAAAACTAACATCACTAATTCTTCCAGCCCGTCGTCGGCCAAGTTTGTTTACGTTTGAAATTTAACAATGCGGGGGTCTCCCCATTTTCAAAATCTTTTAAGATTTGATAAATATTTTCGATTCTTATTTTCAGGTGATTGTGCATAAAGAAAACATACTTATTCATATTATATTCCAATTCTGCCAATAAATCCCCTTAAATGCTACACACTGCTCCTTTAAAGCTGCTGCAAGAAATCCACCAGCATTTAGCTAAAGCCCATTTCCAAACCTGGCTGGACTACGAATACTGTACTTGACTTCTATGTCACTCCTATAGCCGACAAAGTCTCCCATTTGTCACAAAAGAACCTGGATATCCAAGCATCTGATTGACTGTTGGGTTCAACGGTCCAATCAGAGACAGTTTGTAGGCTGCTGACATCATAGCGAGAGGCGGAGATGGCCGATGTTGTCGAGACAGAAAAAAAAAAAAGAAAAAAAAGAAAAAAAAAGAGACAAGGACCTTATCTAACACTGGAGCGATGCTAACAGCGAGAAGAAAAGAGCGCACTCTAAGCGAACCACAAAGCCTGAGAGCCTCCGGAAAGGTCTCGTCTACAGCTAAAAGACAGAGACACCAAGAGAGATAATAGAGCTATAGTCACTAGACACTGGCAGAGGTGAGGACAAGGTGGGAAACCTACTGCGAAGAGGTCTTCTATAAGGAGGATACTATGAAGAGAGACTAAGCTAACACAAGACTGCGACAAGAAGCGTCTAAGAGCAATATCTATCCAACAGTGATGGGTGGGAGCAGACAATCTAGACAGAAACTGGTTATTAGTACTATTTTTTTTTTACATTATCTACACATACCAAACAGTGACGAAGCAGGCTAAAAAAGCATTCTAGAGATAGACCAACTAGACAAAGTTAGGAGACTGAAGCGAGATTCTAGAGATTTCATGTGTGTGATGAGCTATCGTTGGGATGTAGACACTGGACTGGGATGGGGATGGGGATGGGACTACAAAAAGTTTCAAGTTCATAGTTAGAATGGCAGGAAAAAACAATTTTTAGTCACCTGCCAAAGTGGCTGGCAGATTAGAACAAACGTGTTATTGTAAAACCTCAAACGATTTTTCTACAAACTTCAATCTTAACTTTTTCACACCAGGAGAACTGGCAACAGCTCTACTTACGGCAGGATAGTCACTTCAGTGCGAAACATTTTTTACATGTGCATTTTGCAACAAAATTTTGATTTTTACAAAAACAAAACAAAAAAAAAACAAAAAGCACATTTCGTGTCAAACTCGCTGGCTCAAATTTGGCTCGAAAATTTGACACAATTTGACCCTCAGAAATAGCCCTCAATGGAAAACATACACATATGTGTAAGCACACACGTGAACACACACTTAAAAAATGCATTATGCACACATATACCAAACAGTCAAACTCATGGTGACGGATGCTTTGGCTGAGGAATGGCCACGACCTCTTTCAAATTTTGATCCCCAAATTTCCCTGTGAGCCACGGAGCGAGAGAGCGATGCCAAAAAGTTCAGTGTCGTTTTTGGCTCTCGGTGCAGACGGGAGTCGCACTTAAAGCCGCTCCACTTTGATTCAGTGCAATTTAAAGTGAATTCAACTTAATTCAGTAACATTTAATCACTCACTCAGTGCTGCTGTCGTTAATCATTGGCACGTAATGTGGATCTGCCGATAGGGTGTACCTCATGAAAAAGCTCTTAGTTTAGAAACCTTTGACTTCTGAATCTGGTTGGTTAGGCTGATGAGAACAAGAAGTACAGATACACACAGGTCAACCAGGTGCTAACAGGCAGCTAATGAGGCTAATAAACATGCAGTCCCGTTAAATGTCTGGTCACACCAGCACTTTAAACTGGGAAATTTCACAAACTGTCGCCCTTAAACCAGCCATCTCGGCAGCGCTGCTGACCTTTGGCGGAACGGAGAGTTCAAAATGTTTTATTTCACCTTCTCTGTTGGAAGGAGGAATGGTTTTGTAGACCAAAAATACATCTTTTAGAGTAAACTGTGTTGTCCCGTTAGCAACCAAGCGAACAAACCTGCTAACTGACAGTTTGAACACTCGGTAGCTCAGAGAGAGACAGTTTTAATTCACCTCCTGCGTTAGAAGGAGGAACGGTTTGTAGAGCCAAAATACGTCTTTTGAATAAACTGTGTGAAGTTATTGTCCCGTTAGCAACCAAGCTAACGAACCTGCTAACTGGCAGTTTGATATAATAAACACTCTGCAGTCGCTTTAGCCTAAAAACAAAAATGCTAATTTCTTCTATTTTACCCTCTACTGAGAGTAACGGCAGCCAAAACTGTGTCAAGATAAACATGTAAAATCATGTCAGGCTAAATTCCTGGTCACATGAGCACTTTAAACAACGAAATTTCACAAATTGATGTCGTTAAAACCAAAATCAAAGCATCTTGACGGTGCTGAACTTTGGTGGTACTTGGGAGTCCAAAATGAAGGAAGCTATTGTTGCTTATTAGCTTCGATGTCCATCCAGTTTTGCTTAACCTCCTCTGTTAGAAGGAGGAATAGTTTGTAGACCAAAATACGTCTTTTGAATAAACTGTGTTAAGCTATTGTCCCTGTTAGCAACTAAGCAAACAGTTAACTGATGAATTTCGCTGTACCATTCTCTGGTGTGATCAGGCTTAAAGATTTTTGGTTTCCCCGTCTCTCTGTGTGTATCTGTAGCTTTTAGGAGAAGAAAACAATGCAGTATGAGTAACAAAGACTTTAAAAACCCATAACAACAAAATGCTCAACTACTTTTAACAAATGGTTCAACAAATTGCTGTACAAGCCCCGATAACATTCAGGAGAGGCTGCAGAAGAAAAACAGATTTGAAAAATACAAAGATATCCCCCAACAGAGCGGAAAATTACGGGAAACACACCCGAGAAGATTTGCCTCTAAATCTCTCACTGATTGGACAGTTGTGGACACAGACAGCGAACGAAGGGGGTGAAGAGGAGGTCGGTTGCGAAGGTATTGTCTGAAACAACTGCTGTGCAAGAACACATACTTCCACACACACTAAACAAACACTTGTCCCCTCACAAGTGCTCCCAAGTGGCCGTTGCAGGCGGATGGAAACCCGGAGAGGACAAAATAGCACCAGTATGAAATAAAGCTAATTCTGCAGCAGAGACTCTCACGGTCTGAAAACCAGAGGTAGGATTTTCCTCAATCCCCTCCACTCTCCTCCTTCTTCACATCTTTCTCTCTCATCCTTATTCCCTTCTCCTGAAGCGTCACTCCATCAATATGATTTAAATCAACAAATTAGACAGAATAACAGAAAGAAGCTACACACTCACACACATGCAAGGAGTTGTTTCAGACAACGACCAATCAGGATGACATCTCCCCCACACCAGATCCCTCCATCCTCTGTTCGGTCATCTTCTCCTCTCCTCTTTCCAACTTGGTTTTTGGTGTCGGTTTGTTATCTTGTCGTCTGTCTGTCTGTCTCTTAGTCGTTTTAGCTTGATCAAATCATTCCTCCGTCCATCTGATCGTTCCTCTTCTTGTGTGTTTTCTTCTGCTGTTTGTTTGTCGCTTTTGGCACTCTGCTTCCCCCTTGACTGGATTACATAAACTGCATCTGAATAAGCAGAAAGAGTGAAAAACAATAGAAAATTTGTTTTTTAGATCACTTTACCAATGCATTGAAAAACTTTGTCTCAACATTTACATACACTCAAATAATACATCATACATCTAATTGCATCATTACAATAATTTTGTACACCTTACTGCAATTTGCACACTTGCTTTATCTTGAGTCTACCTACCCACCCATCGTCCCATCCACCCACCTACCTACCTACCTACCTACTTATCTCAAGTCTCCCTACCCATCTCAAGTCTCCCTACCTACCAATCTCGTAGGTTGGGCGTTTGCGCCAAATTTGAAGAAATTCCCTCCAGGAGTTCCTTAGATATCACGAGAATGGGATGGACGTGAGGTCACAGTGACCTTTGACCACCAAAATCTAAATCAGTTCATCCTTGAGTCCAAATGGACGTTTGTGCCAAATTTGAAGAAATTCACTCAAGGCGTTCCTAAGATATCACGAGAATGGGAGGGACGTGAGGTCAGAGTGACATTTGACCACCAAAATCGAATATGTTCATCCTTGAGTCTAAATGGACGTTTGTGCCAAATTTGAAGAATTTTGCTCAAGACGTTCCTGAGATATCGCGTTCACGAGAATGTGACGGACGTGAGGTCACAGTGACCTCTGACCACCAAATTCTAATCAGCTTATCTTTGAGTCCAAATGGACGTTTGTGCCAAATTTGAAGAAATTCGCTCAAAGTGTTCCTGAGATTTCACGAGGATGGGACGGACATGAGGTCACAGTGACCTTGACCTTTGATCACCAAAATCGAATCCTTTCATCCTTGAGTCAAAGTGGACGTTTGTGCCAAATTAGAGTAATTCTCTCAAGACATTCCTAAGATGTCGCGTTCACAAGAACGGCACGGACGAACGTATAACCCGAAAACATATACCTGTAAAAGAAAAAGTGTATTACATTACAGAGAAACATGTTACACAAACAGGTTTTTATTCCATTTTGTGATTAAATACCTTTTCAGTGGCAAAGCTGTCGTTTTGTGTGTATGAATGCACAAGTACTGGATAGCTGACCTGGGCTCCGGGCATGGGTGCGAAGGGGTTGGTGGGTCTGAGAACAGGCTGGTTGTACATCATTGGCTGAGGACCCATCACTGGTACCCCGCCCATCTGACCCATCTGAGGGGGAACCTGGACACAGAGGAAGGGGGCCAGTTATGGAATGATGGGACACAAAAAGAAAACAAGAATCAGAGTAAGAGAAGCACGAAGAAGAGGAAAGTGAGAAACCATTGATGCAAAAAGGTCAGAAAAACAGGGATGAAAAAGAGAGAGGACAAAGGAAAACAGTGAAAGTAGCTACTTGTGGGCCCTTCAGTATAATCTGCATTAGAGCTAAAGCCATTACTTGATTACATTCATTGAAGAAAATGGAGGAAAACTACTTTGATCATCAACTAATTCTTTGAATAATTTATCGAGCCAAAAAGCCAAACACTAGCTGCTTCTAGCTTTCTCAAAATGTGAGGATCTGTTGCTATATATTTTGGTTTTGGACTGTTGGTCAGACAAAACAAGACATTTGAAGATCTCACATTAGTACGGCAGCGTATTGCTGCCACACCAAAAAAAAAAGTTTTTTTTCGTTATAACGTGAAAGGTTTATTGATGTAACAAGATGTTTTTCACATTATAACAAGATATTTTCACCTTATTGTGACATTCAAACTTATCACATCATAACAATATACTAATAATCTTATTATAACGTGAAACTTTTCATGTTAAGACTAGAGCTGTCAATCGATTAGAATATTTAAACGCGATTAATTGCATGATTGTACACAGTTAATTGTGATTAATTGCAAATTAATCAAATTGTTTTATCTGTTCAAAATGTACCTTAAAGGGTGATTTGTCAAGTATTTAATACTATCAAATATGCTTGTTGCAAATGCATGTATATATTTATTATTCAACACTAAACAATGACAAATATTGTCCAGAAACCCTGGATTGGTACCAATGGATTCCTTAGGTTTACTAGTTTGATATGATACCAGTATCTTTACTCTAGCTTTATAACTGAGCCCGCTACAACCTAAAAATCGCAAGTTGTGTTAATGCATTAAAGAAATTAGTGGCGTTAAAAATAATTTGCGTTAACGTGTTATTATCGCGTTAACTTTGACAGCCCTAGTTTTAATATGGCAAGTTGCATGTTATAACATGATACATAGTTCATTGTTATAACAAGAAAAGTTATAACGTGATAAGTTTGTATGTCGTAATAACATGAAATATATTTTTTCCCCCGGTGTGGCAGCAATACACTGCCGTACATTAGGCTCTGAGAACTTGATTTTGTCACTATTTTCTGACATTTTACAGATCAAATGATTAATAAATGTATGGAGAAATAAAATCTACAGATTAACCAATTATGGATATACTTAGTTGCAGCCCTATTCAGCCTGTAACGTGAGTAATGTTTATTGTGCATCTGACACTCACCATTCCATACACAGGCACTTGCGGTGTGGTCATGGGAAAAGCCATGGGAGCTGGAGCCTAGAAGAAGAGCAAAAAGCAGGAGTCAACGTAAAGCAGGTGGAAAGAAAAACATACCTGCTTCACACATTTTATGGCTTTTCTCAGCCTGAATATGTGGAAAGCTGATGTGGTTGGCCGTAGCATAAAGGACTTGAACGAACATTTAGATAATTGTAGCGTCATTAGCTCTGACAAACATCTCATCTGTCTGTGTTAGACACGTCTGAACACAATAAACAGAATACACGCAGTGTAATGTAAGGAGAACACATGTAATGCTGATAAAGTGTGCACATTAGGAGCGCAACAATACAGCATGCAGCAGAGGTACTTAGTGGAATCCCACTGGGAGCAATCATTACCACAGCTTTAAAAGGGGGTGGCTCAATAGGACAGCGTTTAGCCCTGCCCTCCTTACTTCACAAATCAAATCCACTGCGCCTGAATGGGCCTCAAATTCGACGTGACGGGCAATTTGCAGCCGTCGTTTACATCCCACGCACATCCTCATCAGACAAAAGCCCTCCGATTTCTGCTCGACAAATTGGCAATTCACAGGAGCGAGCGTTTTTGAGGTACACTGCGGCATCGTATCAGCGAATGCACCGGAGGAAAATCAGTTTATAAGAAAGTGGAGATGCCTCTTTGCACAACAGTGGGGAATCTATAACAGCATGCAGGAGTATTAATATTAACAGATGTTGGGTTTGTATCACCTGCAGTAATTTCACCATAACGCAAATGCAGGCTGACAACTTCTTTAAAAAATAACAAATATGTATTTCTCAGTGGGATTTAGGAGAATATCTGCAAGCATTTGCAGATCTTTCTAATATAATACCAGCGTGATTCCCCACCCCCGACCATATATAATAGTTTTAGTATTTGCTGCAGTCAGAAGTTGCGACTGTTTTCTCTGCTTCGGGTCATCCTGCTCACCCGGAAGTCGCAGGCTCCCACTGTTTTTAAAAACCCATTAAAAAACAGCTTGCAGAAACACGCTGCTGCTGCCTTCACAAACCTAATCCATCATTGTAAATAAGACAACTGGGGCACTTTTCTTAACGTGACTTCATAACGCCTCAATCATTGCAGAGGTAATAAAAGTGCTTCCACTCCAGCTGGATCACGCAACAGGGCAGAGAAAGGTACAGAAACGCAGTAATTAGCTGTGTTATATCACATTATTACCGTAGCTGTCTTACCTAAAATGATGGATGACATTAATCAAGGAAATACAATGGTGAGTTTTTTTAGCTGGAATAATAAATCTACACTAGCATTAATTGCTGCTTATGCAATGACGCCTTAATCGATGCTTTTAACAAATAGCGAGTTAAGCTGTTTGATCTATAAAAAGAGTCTTACAGTATTTAACAGCTGTGACAGCGTGTGGCTGGTATTTGTTTTCACCTTGTGAGTCTGTGTGTAAGTCGTCGGCAAAATGTGGTCCTGGATACCAGTACTGTAGCAGGAACTACCACAGAGGCAGTTTGGAGTACTTTGCCAAGTATTTATGTCTGTAACCACGATAGCAACCGTCACAACCGTACAAGATGCAGTCACAAAACTTTACAGATGTGTAATTGAGATCAAAATGAAGTTCAAAGATGGGTGTGGTCCAAGCAAAACCACAGTGGGCAAGTAATTTAATCAGTTTATGCCCAAACACTGTGTCACACCGCTAAATCCGACAACCGCGGCAAGCCTAGTACATACGGAGCGGGTCCTCTTCAAGAAGCTGGATGCCATGTTTCTACAGTAGCCCAGAACAGACAAACCAAACAATGGCTATACATAGAGCCGTTCGCATTTCCACATTTTTGTGTCGGCCACCGTAATTGGCTTGGCACTCAGGTGAAGTTTCAGTTGGTAACCACTAGATGCCGCCACACTGCACCTTTAAATAGTCATTTTTTTAAAAAGATGTTTTTAGATAATGACCATTTTATTTTAACATATGCAACATTGTGATGCCGTGATAAGCTTTCAGCATGACGCACTACCTCATTTGATACAGATTTTTTTCTGTTGCCATGTGAGATTTGAAGGCCAACATTAGGACATTTAGAGCTTTTCGCTTTAAGGAATTCTGAAAATTGAAACTCTGTTGTGAAACTTAACAAATGCAGTAAAAGCTGAGCTTCAATGGTATTCTCTGCTAAGAGATGTAAAAGCAAAAGGTTTCTAGTGGGGTCAGGTGAACCAGTGAACTGGTGATCTCAGGGGGTAATCAATGTGATTGATCATTTCATTCCTGCCTCTAAGGAGCAGGCTGTGAAAGCTGATCATAACCATTGATCAATCTGAACTCTCCTAGCAGCAGAGCTGGCCAGCAGCCAGTCAGACAGGTAAGACAAAGAATCCGATACAAGCCCAAAGTCTTTGAATTTTATCTGTCAGGTACGTTTATCGCTCACTTAGTAGTGGCTCGGTATTTGAAACCACGATTAAAGATTTAACTGACTTTCATCTGCACCTGAACCACGCTTTAGTTAGCAAACCATCTGTCTCGGAGTTTGACTCCTACTGTCTTGTCTTGTGCTAAATGACAGGGGGCATCACTATATTTAATTTTTTTTAGCGTGACAAGAAGAGAAAAACAGAGCAGTTGAGACGCCGTTTATGCTCCACTACACCTTCTCCATCGGTATGTTTGTCCATCTGTCTTTCGGCCCAGCTGTCGGCGCCCGACGCATCATGTTTGACATTCATGTTTGTCTTTTTATACTCAACCTCCCGCCTGCTGTTTTCTATCCCTCTGTCTGTCTCATACCGGTGCATTTGTTTTTATTTAAATCTGTCTTTTCTCTCCATCTTTCATCTCAGACTGAACTTCTGCTATTCCCTTTCGCCGTCTAAAGGTGACTCTCTTCTTTCTTTCTTTTGCTTCCAGACTCCTGACCTCACATGACCTGCTTGTTTAAGTGCAGGTTTAAAAAGTAAAAAAAGAAGTTTTGCAGGATTTCCGGCTGGCATTTTAAGTATCAAGCGAGCGCCGACCGTTGCATCTTTGCCCTTCTGGCGAGAATCTCAGATGTGGGAGTTTCACTTATGCATGACACTCCACTTATCCGCCGCTCTGCTACCTGTGATGTCTTATATATCACTACCGCATGCCGCCATGACTTATTTATCACGTTACAGCTTACGGAGGTTATGTTTGCCGTTTTTCTGAGACGATATATTTTCTTTCTCAGGGACAATAATGACAAGCTCGATTTATATTTCCCCCTTCTAAGCTTTATTTGCTCATAGTCAAAGCTGATTCATTTGCTTGTCCTGCTAAATGCACGTTGAAGGAAGGACTCAGTTTACTGCTGACAACAAAATGCACTTCTATCTTGTATTATATAGGAGGAAAAACAACACTTTAGTTTGTTTTGCTGAGAAAACAATTACTTTAATTTTCTTTTTAATGTGCTACTGAATTAATTCCCATAGATAAGATATTTGTAGCGCCCTGGAGGAGAAAAGTAGCGCCCAATTCCGACTTTCTGGTATCAGACGGTTTATTTAGTGCTTAAATAACTAGCACAGATCATTTAGCCTGTGGCACAGAGGTGAGAGGGTTATTTGAGGAAAATTGAGCGTCTCCAAAGAACACAAGAAAGAAAGAGGTGACAGAGAAAGAGATGAAGAGGAAGACAGCAAGAGGAAGCACATTATAGGAATCATTAAGACTTGTCTTACTAAACAGGGATAAGTACTTACATAACTAGTATAGAACATTCCATTCTGCATCAGGACGCAACAAGGAGAAAAGACAAAAGAAGACGGACGGAGGGAAAGACGGAGATGAGATGGAGAGGGAAGGAAAGAGACACGTGATGGGAGAAAGTGACAACATGAGGGTGGAAGAGAGAATCCAAGAAAATGAGGAGATGATGAAAGAGGGAAGCAAAAAAAAAAGGTAGAGACCAAGAGAACGTGAGGGTGAGGAAGAAAAGGGTACAAAGAAGATGTGACAGAGGAAGTGAGGATGAGAGAAGAACAAAATGAAATGAAACATGGTGAGGAAAAGTAATTCAGAAGAGCATGGAAGGACAAAAAAAGAAAAGAAAGGTTAGAACCGCAACGTCAGGAAATGGTTAAAAAAGAAGTACGAGGGGTCAAAATGTGGACGTGCAGATGTCAAAGGGTGGCGTGGCGAAAACAGGACGAGCAGATGACAACGCAAAAAAACAGACGTGATAAAACGAGCGAAAGGGGGGAAGGAAGACGAGTGGATGACGGTGCAAAAAGGAAAGAAATGCATGAAGAGGACGAGGATACGGGACAGGAAGGAGAGATGAGGAGGCAGAGCGACAGCAGGGGTGAAGAGAGAGAGAGAGCGAAAAAGAAAAAAATAGATATTGGGGGGGGAAAAGGGAGAAAGAGAGGAAGCGGAGGGTTAGTGACAGTTTGTCGTCGTCAGCCAGAAACTGCTGTCCGGAGATCAGGAGGACAATCAGGAGATGCCAAGATCAGCACACACACATAAACACACACACACACACACACACACACACACACACACACACACACACACACACACACACACACAGAGCATGCACAGGCAACTATATAAATCCAATACACTCACATAAACCAACACTTAAAACATAAAACGTTCACATGCACACAGACAAGCATTCAGTGCGTGCATCAGTTTTAGATCTGGTATTTTATTAGCGAGGTGTCTGCAAGTTTCATTCAGATAAATGTATCATTTTTAAGATCCAAACTAAATACTTAAACTAATAGAAACAGCCATACACTGATTTTTTTTTTTGCATTTAAAGGAATAGTTTTGGGACATGTAATTACTGTAGAGTGTTAGATGAGGAGATTGATGCCACTCTCATGTCTGGTAGGCAGATTGTGTTAGCATTTGACAGATCCAACCTAGTAACAAGCTACATTTAACATTTGAAGAGCCAGAATCTAGCCCAGGAAACACTTTTTAAGACATTTCCAGTACTTCCAGACACCTTAATGGATCCTCATTAAGGATAATTCTGCTCTGTTACAACTTGGCTCTTATTTTCATAGTTTTTGGCCATCATTTCTGAGATCTTGGAAAGTCACACAGTTAAGAAACATGCATTCAGACAATCAGACTGATTGTAAAACAAGCTCACAGATGACCCAGATTATCTGAACAAGTTTATTTGGAGGGGAAAACTGAAAGTGAGTGCACCAAAAATGTTGGGTAATAATGCTTGATTAGGAATGATGGCCTAAGCTATGAAAATAATAAACTGAAATCATCCTTTTAAGATTCTTTTGTAGGACTTTCAGACACCTTGATGGATCCTTGTAGGGCAAATAGGTCACACAGGTCTTTTTGTATTTGTTGTATCTGCATGTTCAGTGTGCGTTTCTGCCTTCCTTACCACGTGTTGTACAGGCATGGGCTGTGGGGCCATGGGCGCCGGGCCCCACTGTGTGGTCGACATGGTCTTATTCTGCCAGTTGTGGCCTCCCGTCAGCTTCTTCTCACCGGGCTGGTTCCACTGCATCTCTGGCCTGTACACGGACGAGCAACGCAACAAAACAAACATCGTTATTCTGCGTGTTCACTTGCTCAACCTCAGGCCAATTCAAAAAACAACACCATGTCTTACTTGTAGATTCTTCTCTCTTTTTACCTTGTTGTATTTTTTATTTCCCCCTGAGGCGCATCCTCAAATCTAACAACGCTGCAAGTACGGCAGAATAGTGAATGAACGAAGAGGAATCTCTGTAGAGCCTTTAAGACGCTACAGAAGCACTTTGTCACAAAACTAAGCAACTGAATACTTCATAATAAACTAGATACTTTACTTGCTGGCAACAGTCAGGATAAGTATAACAGGTTGGTGTATTTGCTTTGTCAGTGGATGAATCATCCAGCCTCGACTACGAGCACGACATTGAAAAGTATCCTCGCAACTCAAGACACTTACTTCTTGGCTGGGGTCCCACCAAACTGCAGATCTGAGGACGGAATAGAAACAGAGAGAAATTGAGTGATCATAGTTGAAAGAGAGTAAACGAAAGAGGTATTTCAGCTTTAGATACTGTTTTTCTCTCTGATTTTACTTCATCTTTGTTCTCTTGCGTCATCGTTTCACCAGTTTGTATAGAAGTTTTGATTGACTGAATGGTTCATTTAAAAAAAAAAAAGGATACTAGAATAAAAAAAAACAGTGCGTCCTTGTATCTATACGCACAATCAATGCGTGATTACATAAGAAATAGGGCCTCAATGTGTGTATGAGTACATTCACGGCGAGGCATTTCAAGTGTCCAATTACATAAATGTTCAACCATTAAAATACTGCAACTGGTTAAGTGTTTTTTTTCTTTTCTCCCTTTATTGACACATTCAGCTACTCGTGCACATGTATCTCGACACTCACTGCCCACGAGGTTGGCCAGAGAGGAGTCGAGGTCGTTGGCTAGCAGCTTTCCTCCGTGATGGATGGCCATTTGAGGAGGAGGAAGAGGTGCAGTGTGTGTGGGCATCGTAGGCTTCAACAGGTCTAGAGCATCGAAACCTGAAGGAGAAACAAACTCGCATATGTAAATAATCTGAAATAGATTTTTTTTTTATAAGACAGGTTGGTAACAAAATCATACGGACAAAAAGTAGGAGTTAGTACACCACACAGACACATAGAGAAACGCAATTAGTAGAAGTACAACCACATATCAGATTATTCGCTTCCCCCAAAACAGTGATTGCCCAATTGGCAGGCCTGTTAAGCTTTGAACTTCTCCACATGTTGAAGCAGTGTGCATGGAGCTTTAGTAAGAAAGATTCCCAGAGAGTTTGGAGGTTTTTCAAAAAACAAAAACGCAGTAAAAGTATATATATATATGTACATTTTCATCAACTGGTTTGGAGCGAATGAACTCGGCTACAACGTAGTTTGGTCTGAAGTTGGCGCTATAGGCTACACATGGCTGTAATCCGCAGGTAGAGTAGTGAAACAGGTTGCCAACCGGTAACATAAGATCATAAGATAATGCGTCATTTATATATTTAAACATACAATTTCAGAAAACTCAAATAACTATCTTAATGTAAGTAATCCACTGGGGAAGTTTCATGCTGATATCTACTAGTTACTTCATTAGTTTTGTGACTCCCCTTAAGGTGAAGAAAGTTAAAGCGCGGAAGAAGAGCTGATTTCAAAGGCCTTTAATTCTGAATCTAATGAGTTGACTCAACTTTCCAAACTTTTTAACTCACGATTCGACCGCTTTAATGAAGCAGCGCTGGACCGTTTTGATCTGAGAATATTGCTGAGCTATGCCTCCTTAGCGTGAACTATCAAATCTCACTGCTTAATTGAATTCGTCCTGCTCTATTTTCAGCATTTACCTACATGGCCAGAGATTCCTGTTTAAAGCAGATAGACTCTACTCTTTTATTACTGTCATGCAGCAGCCTCATTCTATCAGCAGCCAGCCTATAATCCCTGACTCAGTAGCTTGCAGCACTTGTTCTAGATGATTGATTTATCTGTTCGTAGCCGTCGTGTACACACAACGGTGACTAGTTTTGAACATGCATGCGTGTGTGTGTGTGTGTTTGTTTGTGTATTAGAAAGAGTGTGTGTAAACCGACTGTCCATAGCCGGTAGGTGCAAATGACAAATGAGTAATTTCCTGTGTTGGCGTGCGGATGTGTGTGTAAGTGCCTGTTAACAACTCTCCATGTCAGCACTCATCCAGCTAATGGCTCAGTATTATTCCGCTGGTAGCAACCTGGAGGTGCGACAATGTGTGTGTGTGTGTGTGTTTATACTGTATGTGTTTGTGTGTATATGGTGGCAGTAAACATGGCGAGTGGTCGAAAAGACAAGCAACAAAAAAGGAACATGAGCGTAACCTCATGATAAACTGTAGATTTTTTACTACGGCTGTCAATTGATTAAAATATTTAATTGCATGATTGTCCATATTTAATCGTGATTAATCACACATTTTTTTACCTGTTCAAAATGTACATTAAAGGGAGATTTATCAGGTATTTAATACTCTTATCAACATGGGAGTGGGCAAATATGCTGCTTTATGCAGATGTATGTTTATATTTATTATTGGAAATCAATTACCAACAAAAAGCAATGACAAATATTGTCCAGAAACCCTCACAGGTACTGCATTTAGTATAAAAAATATGCTGAAATCATAACATGGCAAACTCAAACACAACAGGCAACAACAGCTGTCAGTGTGTCAGTGTGCTGACTTGACTATGACTTGCCAGAAACTGCATGTGATTATCATAAAGTGGGTATGTCTGTAAAGGGGAGACTCGTGGGTACCCATAGAACCCATTTTCATTCACATATCTTGAGGTCAGAGGAAACAAAAATACTGAGTTAGGTTTAGGAAAAGATCGATTTGGTTAGGTTTAGGCAACAACATTATTTAGTTAGGTTTAGGCAACAAAACTACTTAGTTAGGTTTAGGAAAAGATCATGGTTTGGGTTAAAATATCAAAAGAAGTGGCGTAAATTATGTACGGAAGTTCTGTGACAAAAACTATGTAGTTAGGTTTTGGAAAAAAAACTGGTTTGGGTTAAAATAATACTGGAAGTGGCATAACTTAAGCAAGGTAGTTAGGTGACAAAAACTACTTAGGTTTAAGAAAAGATCCGACTTGATTAGGTTTGGGCAACAAAAGTACTTTAAGTTTAGGAAAAGATCGTGGTTAGGGTTAAAATAACACCGGAAGTAGCGTAACTTAAGAACGCATGTTACGTGACAAACTACTTAGTTAAGTTTAGGAAAAGATCGTGGTTTGGGTTCAAATAACACCAGAAGTGGTGTGCTTAAGTACGGAAGTTACAGTACGTGACAAAAAAAATGCTTAGTTAGGTTTAGGTAACAAAACTCCTCAGTAGGGTTTAGGAAAAGTGACAAATAAATCAACGCTGACTTCTGGTTTCACACGGGGTACGAACATCGGTCTCCTAGGCGAAAGAGTCTGGTGTTTTTTGACCCACCCCGACTTCCTCCCTACGCAGCATTTGTCGCTCTTTATACTTCCTGTTTCACAACCACATGGATTACATACAAATTGATTTTGTGAGATATGTATAAATGAATATGCATTACTTTTCATAGGTATAGCTATAGACCGGTGTATGAGAACAGCCTGAACCATTAGGGGTTAAAAAATACATGTAGACGAGTGGCAGAAATAAAATGAAGTCAGGAACAAGGCGACAATGCAAAGCTGGGAAGAAACAAGAAAGAGCAAGACGCAAATGCAAGTAAACGTACAGCGTCCCTGCAGAACACAGAGGAGGGAGGAGAAAAGGGAAAAAAGAAAGAGAGGCAACTGACGGTGGGAAAAAAAAGAGGGAGGAATAATATTTAGTTAGGAAGCGGTGTGCAGGTCTGACAGCGGTGCTGACACAAGAGATTCAGAAAATACTTTTCCTGCTAGCTTAGCAGATGAGGAAAAGGAGGGAGAAGCATACGGAGACAGAAAAGAAGTAGAAAAGAGAGGGAGAGGAATGTTAAAGAGAGAAGAGGGGGAGCAACCACTATCGTTTTAATTCTCTCGAGTCTAATTTCTCTCCCATTGTCGGCGTTTCCATTATTGCTGCCACTGTGATAAAACACTTTGGCAATGTGGGTGATGTTTTGTTTCTTAAACCAGCGTGTCAGTAAAGCCCAGTGAATTAAATTGAACCAAGAGAGCAATAGAAGAGTGGCGGAGATAAAAAAAAACGGGGCGGAAGAGAAGAAAAGCAAGTCTCTCAGTAGATCACACACACCAGAGGGCTCATAGAAGAAGAAGAAGAAAACAGGGAAGGAGGGAATTGGGAGGTGATGAAGCGAGCACGGCGAGCGTTGCATTGAACTGGGAGGATAATGCTATCAGTGTTAGCTTAGGTGTTTCAGCAGAGGATTTGACAGTCAATAGAGTTCAAGATCAAAGGGAAGCAAGGGGAAGTAAATCCATGTCGAGGGTTCAATCCCAAAAACGCTGGAAGGGAGAAATCGGTTACTTACTACCATTTAGTTGGATTATCTACAAGCTCCTTTCACACATGGAATACTTTAACACGGCAGGCTTCATCTATTGGTTAGAGTAAAGGCTTTTTGTCATTCCTTACGGTTTTCAGATATAACAGGATCTTTACAAGAAAGAGTCACAATGATTGCATAATAATTAATAATGTTATTATTGGTGTGTTAATGTGGTATTCTGGAGGGATTATTGATCATTTTTATAAATTCTCAAGTGGTAAAAAATTGTTAAATTTAGCACCAAATCTGTGTAACAAATGGTATTAACCCAAAAATTGCTGCAACAACTTATGAGACGTAATAGAGCATGGGGATGACCATCATATACTTGTGTATATATATGTTTATTACAGACTTATGACTAGAACAACTTGACACACAGTGCTGAGCTGCATCTCAAATTAATCTTCAGGTTCCCAGCTTTCAGATGATGTACACCACTTCTATGTGACATCTACTGTTGACCTGCTATCTCCCCCTAAACTCCCCATGTAGAGGAGGGTTAAAAGTGGACCAAAAAAAATTGGATAAAGAATACAGACTTTGCAGAGGAGACACAGAGGAAGGATTTTGAATTGTAAGGAGGGAGAGAAGAGAGGAGGAGGAGGAGGAGAGCAGATGGAAAGGAGTTGCCTGGGTGATTCTTGCCTTGTGAAGTGTGATGGGGAGACGATGAGGCAGAGACGGAGACAGAGATGAAATAAAGGATGGGAGGAGGGAGGAGGAGGAGGAGGTTGGGAACGGTGTGAACAACAACAAAACAAAAACAGACGAGCAGCAGCAGACAGACGGGACGGAGCAAAACGACAGACGAACAGACGCAGACACACAGTTACAAACACTAACATATAAATACACATGTGGACGCATAAAGACAATGTAGAAGGAAACACAAGACACAGTACAGTAGCTTCACACACACACAGGGATTTTTGTGAGATGCTGCCAGGTGCCCAGATGGTGGTGGATTGGTAGTTGTAGTGGCAGCTTCAACACAGGCTCTATTAATAGAAGGAAGTTAGTCTGTCCAAAGCCAGAACCAAGCTGCACACCGGAGCCACAAGCCTCCAACTGTTACTTCTGAGCAGAGCAGAAGAGTTCGACGGGGGTTAAACCAGATTAGAGCGAGCCAGAAATGTGCCAAAAAAAGCAGCGCTATGGGTTGTTTAAACATTTGAGAAACTAAAGAAAACAGCTTTATCTGGCAAATGTTTGAAGTAGCACTGATGCAGCTGTACAAACGCAACTAGTACTCCTAATAATGATGGAAAAATAGAAGAAAATCATGCGAGAAAATTGATGAAATTGCTTCAGAGTCCATTTTCCAGATGTAAAATTTGAGATTTCGCTCTGTGTGAGAATACTGCTTCGATTAAATCATGTGCAGCCGCTGCTGCTGCTGTGAAACAGCTGGCTGATTAATCCTGGCAAATTTCCAGTAATGTAAAAGTAATTGATGGGCAGCATCGCTGTGAAAATACGCTCGGTTTGACAAAGACTAGATTAAGTTTGAACCTAGAATACTGACTAGAGTGGGACCTCACTTTGGACAAAAAATTTCAACATTAATTGTTATAAAAATAGAGAAAAAAAAGAAAGTTGTCTGATAAATTACTGGTAAATAATGGCAATTAAACAGATTAAAATGTTATATCAATGACTATGAACGTCAGTGGAAACAAGTAGGGTTGCAACTAAAGATTATTTTCATTGTCGATCATTTTTTTCAGATTACCTGTCTGATTACTGTCAGGATATAGTGACCATTTTATAAAACATAACTTTTTTTTAAAATCATATTTGCTCCATTTCTACCCTCTCCAGCTTTAAATGTGAATTTTTCTGGTTTCTTTACTGCTCTATGACATTAAACTGAATACCTTTGCGTTGTGGACAAAAAAAATCACTATTTAATATAATTTATATATAATAAAATAATTCTTACCTTTCACAATAAAAGCCCTAAACACAAATCATTAGAGTATTTCGCAATTTTGTGTAGTTTATTCGTCACTCCGCCGGTGTGTAAAGGCTTCAACGTATCAACGTATAAAGTATCACCATTTTTTAATAAATATTTCCACTAAAACTTGAAGGATAATTCTGTTATTGCCAAAAAATCCCATGAATCCAAACAATCCAATACTTTCCGAGAATCCCAGCCTGCACACATTCCTAGGTAAGACATAAATCTATAAAAAGGCTTAATAATTTACAAAAACAGTTGGGCAATGTAAGCAAACATTACCCAAACAGGAGTAAATAGGAGTAAATCTATTTCCAGGCTTGGATTAATACACATTCGGTGTGTTAGGGAGTATTCACAGCAGCGTTGACGGTGTGTGGGGGATTGAATCTAAAAATAAAAGCTACAGTGACCATGACCATCATGATGAAGGAACATGTCTCCCAGGGCAACAGTGCGGCTGTGCTTTTAATAGTTTAGTTTAACAGACACAGAGGAATTAGATTTATAAGGCTTTGGCTTCAAAGACAATCCTTTGGTTCTGGTCTTTTCATAAATTAATTAAAAATAAATCTGTAACTTCCTCTGAACTTAAACCTGCACCTCTTTCTGAACATAACTCTTCTTTTTATGATGCAAGCAGTCTTTGGACGACCTCTGCAGGTAGTCGCTCTCATCTGCTGTGCCTTCCTTCGGAGCTGTCGATATCTCGCCCCTGCCTTTCAAAATCATACGCTTCGCAGGAGTGTCTTGGGACACGAAAAGGGTTCAGAAGTACCGAGATTGATTGTGTCAGTTGCTGCAGAGAGGTTAAAAGGAAGTAAGCCAATAAGAGAGCTCGGAGCCAAAGTCCCAGACCTGCGACATTTAAGAGCCCTCAGTCTGAAGCCGTTACCAGAACAAGCTGAAGTAGTGGAGAGAGGGTTCCTTCACAGTGTCTAGTCCATTCAACACTTCTAAACGTTACTTTTTTTCAATGGAGTTTGGTGTGCGATTAAAGAGTTACAGTAAATAACTGGCTATCCCTTTTATGACTAATATTACTGACAAGATCTACAACATAAAAATACTTAACAATAGTATTTAGCTAGTTTTCAGTAGGTGCATCATCTGGAAAAGATTTGTTTGATTGTAGAATTTGCAGACATGTGTAGGAACCCTGAAAGAAAAGACGAGTTACTGAGGAAAATCAGGACTGGGATCAGTTAACTTTTAGTTCAATCAAGTAAAAAAAGAATCCTTAAAGGCCCTCTTACTAGTTTAAAGTGAGCGTGGCTCTGGGGGAAAAATGTGATGTCACAAGTTTCCATGCACCAATAAGGATTTAGCGATACCTACATCCAAATCTAATCACAATTGTGGGGTTGTTATCGTAAGTTGTCACTAAAATCTGATCAAATTACACTCTGAAGAAGCTGATTAGCTGAATTTTTGAGAGTTAAACTCAAAGGGATAGTTCGGGTGTTTTGAAGTGGGGTTGTATGAGGTACTTATCCATAGTCGGTGTATTATCTACAGTAGATGACTGTCGGTACGCCCCCAGTTTGGAGAAACAGACAAGAGTACCACCACAGAACCAAAGCGATGTACTGCTGTGGACGGGGGGCATCAGCAAGATGTATTTTAGACACCTAAAAGAATCAATATCAGTTTAAATGTACGCTATATTTAGAATATTTTCCCGGTTTACCTTGCTGTGGAGACAGCTATACAGTCTATGTTTCCAACAGGGAACCGAAGCCGTTATCTATGCTCTCGCCAAAGCCACCAGTCTCCATTGACAAAAACAGTAATTTTACCTCGCAGAACACAAGAGTTGCTGGTCTACCCCTGCCTGTTTTTGCGTTATTGTGTGACTTTGGTTAGTTTGGATTCACCAAAGTCACACAATAACACAAACATACTAACCGATCGAGGCAGCGGTAGACCCCTGTGTTCTGCGAGGTAAAATTACTGCTTTTTTCAATGGAGTCTGGTGGCTTTGTAAAAGAGCATAGATAACAGCTGCAGTTCCCCGTCAGAAAGGGCCGTCTGACAGCAAGGTAAAGCGGGGAAAATATTCTAAATATAGCGTACATTTAAACTGATATAGATTTTTTTAGGTGGCTAAAATACGTTTTTGCTGCTGCCCCAGTCAACAGCAGTGCATTGCTTTGCTCCCGTGCTGGTACTGCTACTTTCTCCAAACTGGGGGCGTGCCGACCGCCATCTACTGTAGGTAATACACTGATTATGAATAAGTACCTCATACAACCCCACTTCAAAACACACAAATTATCCCTTTAATAAATACCTACAAATTAAGATTTAAGATTTTTCAAGTTACTTGAAAATCCATCTGAATTTAAAGTGAACTGATCCCTCATCTCTGGGAGTTAGACATTACTGTCATTACGGAATTAGAGACTGTATATAAGAAACTCAAACAACAGGCTATTTGACAGAGCTGATAAAGCTACAAACACCCAACCCAGTAGCAGGAACAACCACAAGTCGCTGGAGCTAGTCAGAGGGTTAGTGAAATGCTATTCGCTTGTGCTGCCAGCAAAGTCAAAAGGTTTTAGTTTTTCAGTCTGTCTGGACAGTCAGACAGAGCTGGCTTTACCGGCTGCAGGTTGTGGGCCATTGTTACTGGGCGTGGCATTATTCCCAAACACGGCATCGAAATCTACAGTCATGGCTGCGGTGGTCTGCTGCAGAGGCTGGTTCTCCAATCCTGAGGGATGCAGTTAGATGTGACCGATTAAAAACCCTGCTTGGCTGTTGAAACTGTTGGACTATCTTGACACAGCTTTGAAATAACTGTAGATATATACATCAAATAGTGATTTAGCATGGATGGAAAATGCTCTTGTTAAGGATTCCACCACCTCCCGCTAAACTAATCCAATTAGATTAGGAACACGGACAGCACGGTCTCCAGCGTGCTGCCATTGTTGTTGCTTAGTAACTTGGGATTCTGTGAAGGCTGTCGGGAATGTCAGGCTTTCAGAGGAGCGTTAAGCCTTGCGCACGAGAAAATCCACTGATGCACCTTTTGTTTTGTTTTTTGTCTCCATGCACATCCCTGTCGGGGATTATAGGGCTTGACGCCTCAGAGAGCGGTCGTCTTTGTGGAGTCCAGGAAACAAGAATACACTAGAAAATTCACAAGACAGACAGTCCGCCACTGTTGCGGGGTAACCTTTCAGGAAACATAACAGAGATTCGTAAAGATGATCTAGAATTGATGGCGACATATAGAAAACGGTATACTAATTTACAGTATGGTAGTTTATGTGTAACGGCCACTGAAAGTGATTTTAGAAGCGTTTTTGACGTCCACACTGACTCCGTGAGACCCGCATCTGATGGAGACTAGTCTATTTTTGTTGCGTTTAGTGAAGCGTTATCTGCATAGACAACTGTAAAATCACACAATTATCCTGCTGTATATGTGTTTCAAACGTATTAATGCATCTACATTGATTGATCAAGGCTCCCAGTCTGTCTGTGAGCTCACCGGTTTCACTACAGGCAGATTCCCCTCACTTTTTACAGTGGGCAAGGAAATAAAATCAATGAATCAATACTTGGGCCTACAAATACTGTTGATTTCTTCCCATGGAGCCGACATGAAAACTATTTTGATTCAGTAAATGTCTGCTGTGTCAGTCAGGTGAAGCCAGGTTAGCGTGCCGCTGTCCGTTGACAGACGGGCAGAGACGTTAATGGAGGACAGAGTCAGTGTGGATTGGATGACAGAACGTTTACGCGCCGCTTACGTCTCGCTTCCAGTTGGGATTCCCAGTGAGAACCACAATTTTCTTACGTGACCCAACTAGCATGTCCATGCTTAACTGGCTTTCTGGTCGAGAGTTAGATGAGATGATTGATCCCACTCTCGTAGCTACATCTAGCTACATCTTCATATGAGAGTCATATCAATCTTCATGTCTAACTCTCTGCCAGAAAGCAAATCAAGCATATTCCCCAAAAATGGCAAACAATTTAAAATATGTTCTCCATTCTCCTGCCTGACTGAACACTTCATGAGTGTTTCTGACGTTTAAAGCCTTGGGCATTAACTGAAGTAAGCATCCTTTGTGTTGTTTTTGAGAAAAGCAAAAGGGGATCATTATCGCAGCTCCCGTGTCAGAGCCACTGATAGCGTAGGGGGGCTGATATTTGAGCTAAGAAGTAGCTCTGGCTCTGAAGTCTGGCCAAACTCTTTATAAACGGCTCCAGTTTAATCCTCTGTCATAAATCCTGTAATACTCCGCGCTAACAGGGTTTCCTTCCAGATGCATCTTTGTGCTGCTTTTTTTTGATTTGCTGATTTTGAGCTGAAATGTCAACGGAAATAGGAGGGGGGGAATATATACTGTACAGCAAAGCTAATATGTGAAAAGTCAATGTTGTTGCTCAGCATTTTCTGCCGCAGCCTCATTTTCCACACTGACAAACAAGAAAACGAGGCTGACATTTCCTCGAAGCTGCTCGCATCGGAGTTGCAGGATTCATTATCACAAAAAATACACAATGTAAACACCTGCACCCCTAACCGTGTGTCTACACAAGACACCGGCTGGGTCATGCAACATTAGCGTTTGAAGGAAAGGAGGGGAATGATGATGGGTGGATGGATGGTTGACATAAAAAGACAAACAACAGATGGATGAGCAGAGGGAGAATAACTCCACAATGCCAAACACACTTTGAAAAATGACAGACTTTGTGCTCAGACATGAATTGATCTGTGTGTGCATGTAGGTAGGTGTCCATCTGCCTTTGCCTTCATATACGTGTACATGCTAGTGTTGCACGGTATACTGATACTAAAAAGGTATCGTGATACCCGGACGTTAAAAACGGTACCCTGTTTTATTAGTACCGGTACTACAAAGACTAAACTGTAGTGACAACCAGAAGGATGGAGTAATGAACCGCTCAGCGGCTGCACAGTCTCGCTCTGAGCTGGTGTCTGTATCAGCAGAACTCCCTTCAAAAAAACGAGGAAATAACAGCGCAGCTCTAATTACCGATCAAACGTGCCGATAAAATTTGATTCACCATCTTTTCTGAATCTGTCGAAGCATCTCTTGTAATTCGGCAAACACATAATCCCCCAAAAGAGCATGTGTTAAAGTATTATTTTACCGTCTGTCTCTGTAACGTGAAATAGGACGTAGAGGAAAAGAGTGATTCTCTTCACACCACTTTGACACAACACAGCTCTTTCTACAGTTACTGTGGTGTCTTACTGATTTTAGCAGCTTTTCCTTCATCACGTCTCACAGAACTTCCATCTGAATTTATTATTATTTTGTGGGTCTCGCCTTCTTCCGTGCTGCAGTACCACTCTCTGCCTGAACTGCCACTGATGGCCGGCGGGGGCGCTGTTTTACAAAAATAAGCCTTATTAAACGCTGTTTAATGATTGATATCTGGTTGAAAATATAAAGTTGGATATCGATGAAATCACAAACTCAAGTATAGGAGACATCAGATTACTACTTTAATTAATACATTTTTAATTAATTATTTAAAAAAAATAATTTTAAGTTCCATGTTCTGTCATCCATTATTCCATTACTTTTCCTGATTCCTGGTTTCCTGGATTTCACCGGGGTATCGTTTCAGTATCGGTATCGAGATATTTATCGTGACAACACTAGTACATGCAGGTGTGTGTTTGTGCAAGTGTGTGTGTGTGTGTGTGTGTGTAGGTAGCGTACCTCCCCAGGCACTGTTGGCGGTGGAGATTGAAGGAGTGCTCTGCACAGCGGGGATGAAGGCCGGCTGAAGATCAAACAGGTCACTGTTCAGATTGGGCACACTGAGGAGAGAACGAGATGAGAGAGAGAGAGAGAGAGAGAGGATGGAGATAAAAAGTAAGAGAGAAAATAGGAGGAA